>NC_064538.1:5944493-5963261 GCF_023856365.1 Brienomyrus brachyistius | reverse complement strand
GAGTCAGGGTACTCAAGAGGAAGCAAGGTCAAGAGACACACCGCTAGCCGTGTCCATAAAGTTTTTACAACCATCTTATGCTTTTTGGGGGAGAGAGAGAAAAAAGAAGAGCAATAAAGTCAAGGGAGCGTAAATGTTTCAGGATGCATCAGCTTCCTGCTCTGGTATTTCCTTTTCTCTCCATCCCCGAAATAGCATGGGAACTGTAACAGTAACCAGCTCCAATACAATCCATCACCAAGAAGGGCACCTCATCCACCTGATTTATAGCCCTTTGTGCGAGTAACAAACACCAGCCACGAAGCCACTTCTACACTCCTTTGCGAGTATAATAATCATCCGTTTTTTTGTTTTTTTTTTTGTTTCGGCCTGGATTTCGACCACGATGTTTGTTAATCAATAACCGTAGCTTCCTTTATAATTAGCAAAGTTTTATTATAGAAATGCCGGGCACTACGATTGCGGAATACTGTGACTGACGAAAGAGAGAAGTGACAGGACGAAGAAGCGTGGTAAATGAGCATTCAATGTAACTGATAATCATCTCTCCAAACAAAAGCGCAGTGTCAAATTCAACTGTCCGTTGCAGAACTGGTCTAACATGTATACAATAGTTATCAATTTGTACATGTAAATATAGCACACAAAATTCAAATTCACTAACATAATGGCACGGCATGTTATGCAGGTTGTTGCTGGACGGGAAGACCATGAAAGCCCGCAAAACCGTTAAATAAAAACTGTATGTGCCATATAACAGGATCTAAACTGTTCAACTACCTCTTCCACCGTGGAGACAATTTACTGCGAGATATTTTAACCGGAAGATATTTTCAAAAGTTAGTCACGCAAACCATCGCGCATAACCGCTGTCAGGTGATTGCTGCATTTTTTTCCAGTTGCATTAAATAAGCAGATATTCTTTGTGTGTTATAATTTCATTATAGTTAAGATACATATTTGCCAGAATCACCTGGGGGTAAAATATTTTATAAAGCACAAATTATACTCGCCTCCCGTGTTGGAAATGTAGAGAAAAATGCTTCGTAATAGGTTGCACAGGGTGTTGATTAAAGGTACGCCGTAACCTTAGCGTTTCCTGGTGCCTCTGGGCATGTTCAAAAAATGCAGAAAATTACATGCAAACGCACATTTCCGTAGGACCTTGTTACTGTACGTTTGCTCTGCTGCATGCTCGACATTTAAGTGGCACTAAACCTTAATAATTTAACACAAAGTAAGATTTCTCAGTTAAGTGTGTTAACTTAAGTTAGAAGTCATGATTGTCCAGTAAGAGATTACATAAGGCGCGTTCTCATTGGGGTTGGCAGTGTGGTGCAGTGGTCAGCAATGTTGCCTCACACCTCTGGCACCCGGGTTCGAGTCTCCGCCTGGGTCACATGTGTGTGGAGTTTGCATGTTCTCCCCATGTCGTCGTGGGGTTTCCTCCAGGTATTCCACTTTCCCCCCACATTCCAAAAACTCGCTGAGGCTAACAGAAGTTGCCAAAGTGCTCATATGTGTGTGAGTGTGCCCTGTGAGGGGCTGGGGTCCCATCCCGGGTTGTTCCCTGCCCTTATGCCGGTGCCACTTTATAGTAATGCTACCCATATAAAGAGTTTATGAATGGTTTATAATCTGGTTATTAAGTAGGTTGTAACACTTTGTAGTCTTTTTATTAATGAGTTACTACCATTTACAAGTGGCAAAAGGGAGCCTTATTGTACAGTGGTACCCTTATACCTGTAGTACTGTATATGGAATAGGTTGCAGACCCTCTGTGACCCTGAATGGGAGAAGCAAGTACAGGAAGTGGATGGATGGACATTAATACTGCACAATCATGACTTCTTGCTTAAGATAACCCAGCTAACAGATTTTTTGCTTTGTGGAACACCTCCCAGACCTTTGCCTATTATGTATCATGCCGTTAAAGTTAATTTAACTTTGCTTCCCGGCCTGGTGGGGGCTGAAGCGGTTCTCTATGTACCCTGATCCCAGTGTCTGTGGGGCGCTGCCCATGCCGGATTCCCCCCGATCCGAGGAGCATCCGGCGAGCGTCGCGTCGTTTGCTTTGTGTTTATACTCGGATTATGTAAGATTAAATGCCTTTGTGGAGCAGACCGAGACGAACTGGATTCTAAATTCTCCTATCTCATGTGAAACGGTGGCATTTACAGCGACATCGTAAATCAAAGTGGTTGAGGATGAAAGTGAAACCCGGATAGCGACGATGAGCTGCGTGTTTCTGAGGTTAGGGCTGGATTGGGGGGGGGGGGGGGGCGATCCTCACTGTGTCTGCAGGGTTATGACTGGAGTTAGATTAAGTCTGTGTGATGGCTTTCCTCACTACTAGATGATGGACAGATAACTCTATTGAGACCTATATAGGGAAACTATCCAGAACGAAAATCTTTGCAAGAAAAAAACGCTTTTCAAGACCTCAACTAAAGCCAGATGGATGAAGTTTTCACAGACTTTAATATAGAGGGAATATGTTCTGCCACAGGTTCAATAAAATGTAGACCTCTGCACACTGTCGGTGATCAACATTATAGCTCTGCATCTTTGGCAAGGAGCCATTGTCTCTAAAATAAAATATTTCTGATATAACATTATGTCACCCCAACAAAGGGAGATTTCGAATCCAAAACAATCTTCCCGCGACACCAGGCAATAAAATTCAGCCCAGCTTTCCCCCAACTCATACATTTATTTTAATATCCTGTCAAAAATGAGTAATAAACCTCGCACATTCCGCGACGCACGTGTTTGTCATACCTTAAATGAGACATCGCCTCGCTGCTGATTAACCTACTTTTGATTCCAGAATGAAACATCTTCACTGTGTCATACTGGAAGCAGGAATTGCTCCTCAGCCACTGGAAGAACATAATCCAGTGACCAGTCCCCACGTCTGCTGAGGCTTTGTGCTGCAATTCACACAGACGGGAGTTCGGGTTTCTCCTCAGGGACGTGCAGTGACAATCGATAGAGGGTCATTCACAGTTCAGCACACACACTCACACACACACACACACACACACACGCACACACGGCCTAGACGATGAACAAAGACATTGCCCACAATTCCACAGCACAATTAAAGTCACATTCTGAGACGAGGTGAGGGCTGGGGGGGGTGGGTTTGTTCCGCCTTTGTACCCAGCTTCAAACAGTGACGTGAAGCTTCTCAATCCCGCTCTGCTGGACTCTGGAATGTTAGTACAGAATTTAGGGAGTTTAAAATGGGGGGAGGGTTACCCAAAGCCCTCTGCTTGGCTTTATTTCCAAGGGAAGGAGTACGCCAAGCGCCGGCGCTCCCGAAAAAAGCGAATTCCATTAGAAAGGGACGCAAAAAGTAAGTTGTCGCTCCTGTTGTCACCTTTCTGTGTAGTATTTTTTTTTTACGGATTTACACTCTGTCTCGGGTTTTTAAAAAAAGTCTTTTAGTCAAAGTTTTAGGGCAAGCTGGCTTTTCTGAGGAGCAGTTGACAGCGAGCAGCACTACTTCTAAATCCCCTGCACTCTCCCTTCACAAATATCACAGTACAAAAATATGTTTTGTACAAGGCCACCAGGTTTCTAAGAATTATACCTCAAGTTTTATTTTGCCGTGCCTTTTCTACTTTTATCCAGCAACTTCTTTTAGCCAATGTGGTCCCTGGTGGTGCGGGAGGGGGGGGGGGGTTAAGGGCCTTGATTAGAGGCCAACAGAGAAATGGCGAGACCACATTTAAGGGTGTTCGTACTAAGGTGTGTTCTCCACTATAATATACAGCTTATGGCAAATAGACAGACACGTAGAGTCCTGGGGGGGGGGGGGGGGGGGGGGATTGGAGGGTGTTAGTGATGGTGTGAGTCACTCCATCATCACGGATTCTCACTGGGGGTCAAGAGTCTCAACCCTCCCCCCGGTTCAGTGCCTCCACCAGCAAGAGGCCATGAAATAATAAACCCAAACAGCAGCAGCTCTGAGTAATGTCCCCCCCCCCCCACCTGGCAATCGCCCCTGACATCCTGCTAATGGTGGATTTACTGACGTTAATGAAGGGGGTCGACGGGGAGGCCCGTGGGGATCGGCATAAAGGACCGGCTGAGCCTCTGATCTCGGAGGATGCAACCCACCCCACCCCACCCCCAAAGAAATGGGAGCGAGCACTGGGGAACGCACCCTGCGGCAATCGCACATCCACACGCGTGTGTAAACAAACACGTCGCCGGCTGCTGCTGAATCTGGAGGATCCCTTTCGACTCAGACCCACCCCAGCAACCGAGATTCCACGGACGCATCTCCTGGCAACTGGGACGGTGATCCCCGAATCTCAGCAAACGAGGCCATACGCCGGTCTGCGGCACCCCTTCCTCTGCCGGGAACACCGTGCTTGTGCCTAGTGTGCCGGAGAAGGATTATCACTTCACTGGCTGCCAAGAATAATAAATTCATCCTCTAATTTGTGAATATCTCTTAATTCGGCAAGAATTTCCTTTCCTCCTATTAGAACCTCAAACCAATTAGCTGTAATTACATGAAGTGTGAGAAAGATCCGATAGTGAAAAACTGCAGACCGCAGAATAATTTACAAGCTTTATCTTAGCCGTTTCCTTTTAATCTCAAAGAGGTCCACCCCAGCACCTCGAAATTCTGGGCCATCTGCAGCTTAGGGCTGGCTGCAGTCACAGTCCAAATGCTCCTTGACATCTTCATTGCCTACAAACACACTATCGCCGATTATCAGCGCAGCTGGCTGAGACTGCGGATACGCAAGCGATTAAGATTACAATCATAAACTCACGGCACAATGAGGAAAACATCTCTTGTGCATAGGTCATGCGTGCGCTTGATCCTCGATGTGACAACCCGTCTCTGGAGCCAAATGTCTTGCCTGAAATCTGACTTGAAGTTTGATGTTATGATATTTTTCCTGCTTCCTGAATTGTGCTCTAACAATGGGGCAGTTGAGGGGCGGTGGTGGGTCATCAAAATGGGCAACTAAAAGGCTAGCGATAGAGAAGCAGATGCAGTGTCAAGGGGAATCTTTAATGAGTCTTTTAGAGACCCATCCAAAATGAAATATGAAGAACAGAAATAAACCAGAATTATGTCATAACCCATAGTCCCTGCTTCCCACCCATGAAGAGCGTGCCATCCTGGCCCTGGGAGGGGACAGTCACCCCGTACGTGGTGCCAGGGTGGAGCAGTAGTGCTCCTTCTTGTGTGAGGGCTCCACCAGGATGAAGAAACAAGACTGAAACAACGGAGTGCTTAGTAGATTTTCCACAGATAATGGAAGGATCGGGAGCGCAGATGTTCTGCCTTTCAGCCTCTGAAAGTACTGGGCCACAGCTTCACATAGCAGGTGGAACTTTCGCTGATGAGAACATCGTGTACAGGAGGGTAGGGGTACGAGGGAGCTGGTTAGCGTACATCATGTTCAGTTGTGTGGCTCAGCGCAATAGGTGTCTCTGCTTGTGATCAGACGGCCGACGGTTCAAATAATGGTCTCAGCAGAATAGTCTGCATGTACGTTGGGCTTTTAAGCACAGACTTTATAAAAATACTCCGGGAGTGCCGGTTAAGCCAATCCTCTGCTCAAACTCTACACCTCAGTCTCGACTGCGTATATGTCTCTAAAAAAGAGGGGGAAATGGAATATGTGAAAAAATAAAGAATTTCGATATATACCCATTATATGGACCGGTTCTGTTCAGGGAGGGAGTGGGGTGGGGCGCGGTACAGGGAGGGGGGGCGAAGCAGGCAAACTGGTGGCTCTATGAATATAATATAAATGCTGAATAAACTATATCGATATTGTCTCGTCCTATATCTCATATGAAAATATATCTTAAAAACTCGATACTGTATATCACTCAAACCTACTGTTATATCCATACCCGCACACATAGCAAATAAAGCATCATTTCGCGTTATTTTTGAAGGGTGTAGGAGATTTTCACAATGGGATTGTGAAGAAATCGTTTCCTTGGGGTCTCCTATGATACATCGCGAGTGCGAAAGTTCACCATGTGAAAAGCACCAGCACTGTCCTATTCGTTCTGAATAGCTTCCTTCTGTGGGAGCGACGCACAGGGAATTTACATAACGGAAAACAACTCCAGACTCGCCAGTCAGACAAGAGCCGAGGGCGAGACATTGAGTCTAGAACTCAGTTATGGGTTTGGGGCAGCGGGGCAGTTAACCAATAAAATAAGGTATTTTTATTGTAAATGTAAAAAATATCAATCAGATCAAGTCACGGACTTTCTTGGGAGAATACCTATACTTCAGATATTTGAGATGTAGTTTAATAATAAAAAGACTTTTAAAATTCTCAGCTTGTATATATTCTGCACCATACTATAAAATATTTATTAAATGTGCCGCGTTTGTTCATGTGAAGAGCTCCTATCTGATACTTCACTGTGTAACTATATCTGCTGTCAGTAATAAAATAACAGTCTGCAATAGCACTGATGCTCATTCCACAAGTGATGTTTATTTAGTCATCCAACCTCCCAATGACTTTGTCCTTTAAACACAGACCCCATCCCACCTCAGAGCTTGTGCACAAAATCACAGAATATGGAAAATGAGTCTTTGTTATACCTTTGGGTCTGTGTCAGCGTGCAGGGAAGCACCACACTGCTTATCACCTGACTCACGATGGGATTTTGGAATAAATTGTAGGCGTTCACCTGTTGGGGCTGTTTAAAATTCCCTGATTTAAGCAGGCATATGTATGATCTGCACTTGTTCTGTCGTATTTTTCCTTCAATGATCTGCCTGTCAGGGTAGAGGGTGGATTTAATTTTGTGTATTTGCCGTCAGCCAACCACATACTTTGAAGAGAATGAAACGCCATCTCCAGGCATAGATACCGCAGTCTCCCGACCTATCTGCACATCCGCGGTGCAGTGCGGTGGAGAGGAGGCAGGCCTTACCGCTTTCGTGCACTGGACGTCCTTCCCCAGCAGCCAGTTGAGCTCCAGGTTGCCCTCACCCTGGTAGCAAGACTGGAGGCGATCCTTGATGCGAGCGTTGATGTCGCGGATGGTGAACACACAGAGGGCTGAGTCGTCCGGCGGCCGGTGGTACTGCTTCTGTCCCTTTGAGAAGATGGCGAAGAGCACGTCGTCCTGGGGGCTGATGTTGAGAGAGGCGGCCAGCACCCGCCCAGGCTTGGCCAGGTAGGCGGCCTGCAGGAGTCGGTACTCGATGCCATTACGCACACAGCCGACTGGCAGCGAAACATAGGAGTGGAATTTGTGGTCGTCCTTGCAGAGGCGCACAATGCGCGAGGTGTAGAAGAGGTCGCCGGAAGCGGTCCCAGACGGCATGTTGTTCTCTGGGGTCTCTGGCTGCACCGTCAGGAAGTAGACAAAGGCGCCGCTAGCAAAGCCGTAAATGTAGTAGATGTCAAAGTGTGACACCAGTGCTAATGTGTCCGACGGGATCTTGATCAGAGAAGACACGAAATCGGTATGCAGTTCGTAGTCCAGCATGGCTGATGACTCTGGATCCCTGGGCAGCTTGCGGCTGGAGATGGTGGGGAAGTAGTCCTGCTTCCCACCTACGGCCGTCCCGATGAAGAGCGTGCCATCCTGGCCCTGGGAGGGGACAATCACCCCGTACATGGTGCCAGTCTGGTTCACACTGGAGAGGTAGTGCTCCTTCTTGTGAGAGGGCTCCACCAGGATGAAGAGGTCGTCGAGTCGCAGCAGCTTGCACACGCCCTGGTAGAGGCTTCCGCATGCCAGCAGTCGGTTCTGAGAGTAGTCGATGAGCAGCAGCTTGTTGACATTGTCTGTGGGTGCAAGCGGCTCTGAACAGGGCTGCACTATCAGTGGAGGGTAGCAGGCCTTGTTGTCGTCCTCGGGGCCCGTGTCGTGGGACACCAGTAATGTCAGGTTGCCCGTGAGCTTGTAGACCCGGTTGACAGCACCAATATAAAGAGCCCCTGACTTACGGTGAACAGTCAGGTGGTTGAAGGCCCATTCCCGGTGTTCCGGGTGGAAGCTGGTGAAGGGCTGGCCATAGCCCAACTCAGGAAGGAGGATTACGTGGAACAATAGCCACCAGCACAGGGGCCGGGCTAGGCTGCATCTTGGGCGAAGTGACAAAGTCCTTCGAGGATCCAGCTGGTTGCCCATGCTTTGTGTGTAGCCCACCCAGGGACAAGCAGACAAAACAAAGTGTTTCGGGAAGTAGCAGGAAGATGAGACACCCCCCAGTGCGTTTGTCAAAGACTCAATTCGTTGTTTGTACCCCGTCCAAAATCTTCACATGTTTCTGAAACACAAAGAGAGACAAGAAAAAAATGTTAATAACCATGAATCCATCCTTAACCAAGACTGGGTGGTGGTGAGCCTGGAGTCTATCCCAGGAAGGAGACACCGGACAGAATCAAAGTCAACTTCATTGTCATTGTGCACATCCCAACAAATTTACTGTAGCTGTGTTTCGCAACCCAGTTCTTGGGTACTGCCAGACAGTTCACATTTTTGCTTCCACTCAGCTCTCAGCACACTTGTACCAGGAGCTGGGAGGGAGCAAAAATGTGGACTTCCTGGGGGTTCCCAAAGATTGGGATGAGAAACACTGATCTATAGTAATGGAAACATAGCAGAGTTTCTTCGAGTAAATGGCACCTGACACTCTGACCGTGCTCCACATCCTCACGGACACCAGACGTCTCCTCATAAAGATGGATGACGCCAGAGGCAAAGCCAGGAAATGTACAGCTTGTGTCTATTAACAGTTTTCCAAGATGCCATTGCACCGGGACAGACGAGGCAGGAAAAGAGAGGTGAGCCGGGTCAAAGAAAAAAAGACTCGAAGCTGAGTTACGCTTGTCCCGTAGCCGTAAATCTGCGAGACATCAGGTGGATCCCACTTCCAGCGCGGAACATCCCATGCGGAAAGGTGATGGGGCAGGAGGTCGTTTAAGGGGACGGGCGTCGCTTGCTTGTGTGACGTGAAGAGTGAGACAGAGAGTTACCGCTTCTATGGGAACACTGAGCACTACTTAAAACGGTACAAGATAAAGGTCTGCGGGAGATCAGACGGCTAACAAATGAGGCTGGCAATCTCCTGCAAGAGAAAATATATAAGGGAGTGACGTGTAATAACTGGTAAGTTTTTAATATTACATATATCTTCCAGTTCAGATTCCACAGCCTGTCATCTAAGAAGTGTGAGCATCGGTATCCACACCGCCAGCCCCCTCCCATTTTCTTTCCCTATCTATCTCCAAAAACATACATCAAGAAGATTGCGCGATTTATGCATCTTTCCCGGGGCCACGCAGTCCTCGCCGTTGCTGCAATAAATCAAGCAGGGGGCCACATCTGAGTTTATCCCTGGGAGTTAATTATCAGCGCCACGGCCAGGGATGTCCGGATCTTATTACTGGCACAAAGGCAAGAACAGATTGGGCCGCGGATCCCGGGGCCCGCTCCTGGGATCCGCTTTCTCTGGGGTTTCTCAGCGCACTTGCTACCTGCTCTCCCGTTGCACCTATCGGCGCCCGTCGGGCCGGATCCTAGAGCTGCAGAAGCTCCCGCAGCAGTGGAATTGAGCCTAAGCGAGTCGGGTTCCCTATTGGGCCCTCTGGATTGATATAAAGATTCATTTCTATGGATAACCGAGGCTAGGTAGAGAGGAGGATGCGGGTGTTTACTGGGAATAGTGGAAAGGAGACCTTTGTGCTAAAGTGTGCGGGGGGGGGTGGGGGGGGCTGAAGAGGAGGGGTAGGGATAATGTGTTAGAAAGGGGCGCGTGTCCTTAAAGGGCCTTTGGGATTTTTCCGGAGCACAGCACAGCTGGGTAAAACATGCAAGGCCGCATTGGGGCGGACTGGGGGGCGGGACAGTCAGGACGTTCCGGCTTCACCCAGAGTGCATTAAAAAGCCGTGCCAGTGAGCTGGACATGTCAGCTTTTATTCAAATGCATTTACCTCAGGCAGGGGGGGGGTGGCGATGGGGGAGGACATGTGACCTGTAACCGCTTCAATATCTGTTCTTATTAAACCAAGGTAAGGGATATCGATTGAATGGAGCAATAAAAATAAAATGGAGTGGCTCTTCCGTGGGGGGAGGCTGGAAGCGAGACCCCAGCACATTAACACGGCCATAAAACAAAGGCCGGCATACGGTTGGCCGGCTGCCCCCGACCTCCCCCAGCTGTATCTGGTGCTGTGGAGATCCCAGGAGGTCCAGGGTTCTGAGTGAGCTGGAATCTCCTCCCTGTCTCCTCCTCGACCCCCCCATCTCTCTCTGTACTTATTTTCTCTTGGCCTGTGATCTCAGCCTTGTTTGAGTCGGCACAGAACGCCGCGATTCTTCAAAGGCTCTACGGATCTCTTTCCTAGAAAGGCGGGCGACAACATCTCGCCTCATTCTTCTGCACGGAACATCGGGATTGACTCCTCGCTCTGAGGGTGGCTAAGGGCGACCAATCAACGGTGATGGGCAGTGGATTGGAGCAGCGGCCAATCATGAGCCATGTGAGCCAACTGAGCAGCTCAATGGTGTTTCTGGGCCATGGTTAGGTCTCCTATGTGCATTTTCAGCGTGTTTGTCTTTGCACAAAGGCCTCCTACACCTCCCACAGCGTGACTGTGTGTGTGTGTGTGTGTGTGTGCGTGTGTGTGATTCGCCTGCAATAGACTGGCATCCCATCCAGTGTCCCCCCCGCCATGTCCCCCGTGCTTCCAGAGACAGGCTCTATTCTCACTTTGACCCGGTACTGGATAAATGCTTACGAATGACAATGCAATCGATGAACAGAATGGGCTATGTGGGTCAAGCGTGCTGGCCTTCGCCCGCCACCCCCACCCACACTTTGACTGCAGAGCGGGCACAGTCTCCATGCTGTGTAATGCCCCGAGCTGAGCCAGAGACAGAGCGGCCTGGGCCCGGTCCATCCCACTCCATCTGTGAGCCCGGACGACGTTCCCACAGCTGAAAAGACACCCCCAGGCACTTGACGTCACTATTTGGGGGTCCGCTCGCACTCCGTCATGAGTGCTGCCCCCTCTTCCTGCCTGCCATGGTCAGGCTCTGCTGAACAGTCCATCGACCGGACGCGATCTCTGCATCCAGACATGTGATGCTCGGCTCCTCCACAAAATCAACTGAGAGAAGCAACACCAGCTGTGACCAGTCTACGAAAACAAAACCGTTCTGATGCTCGGTCCCTCTCAAGACAAGCTCCAAAATCCACACACGAAGTATAGGGGGGGTGCTTGATAATCTGTCGGGAACTCCCAAGACCGCGACAAAGGGGGGGTGGGAAGTGGAAGGCTTGGGACTATGCGCTGGAATGACCGCACTTCCGTGTGGTTCCTCACAGCCACGTAAGTCTGGGCTGAAGATGGAACCTCCAGAGTGGGCGCAAAGTGCACAAATATAAAGGCAGGGCCTTGGACCCCGCCCCCCTTCTCAAACCCCGCCCTTCCTCCTCAAACCCCGCCCCTATCACTAGGCTGCCGGCCCACCTCTGTCCTTCCTGACATCCCTATCAAAAGCTCCTTCTGCATGCAGCTCCACTAAGTTAGATCACTTCAGAATTTATATTTACGGCCATTGTATGCCGAAAGATAAAGGACACAAACGGCAATCCGGTTATCCCGTTAAATCCCATTAATTGTTATGGTAACAGATAGAAAAAAAAAAACCTCCACACACTGGCGTTTCATGGACCTGACTGATCCTTCCACTTCCAGCCAGGAAATCACAAACAATCCATCTGGGTTTATCAAGGCAACAAACTTGCATGGCGAGGGACTTCTAAACCCCGGACAGAAAGTTCCGGAAAAGGAGCAATGCCCAATCGGCGGATTATCCCCCCCCCCACCCACTCTTCATATCATACATGTGTTAAAAATAGAAGAATAATCTTGCCTAAAGCGGACACAATAAAAAAAAGATTAGCGGAAGGGGTTAGCCAATTAGTCTTTATTCGTTAGCTGACATTCTCCGCGGAGGTAACGGGAGGCTTTCGGCGCAGCGCATGGCTGCACTCTGATGTTTAAAACCCCCTTTGTCTCTGATGTCTGATGTGACGATGCCCATCCGTGCCAGTGTGCCAGCGGCCGCCCTCTGCCAGGGCCTCTAACCGGCGGCACCTGGTGGGTAGCACCTTAGCCTCATGCCTCAGCTTAGGTATTTGGTGGTGTGAAATCGTGCCCCCCCCCCCCCGGGACCACGGCGCAAAGAACAGCAGCAGTGACAGGGAGGATTTTCAAAGCATTTGAAGTGCAAAACACTGTACGGTGCAAAGACAGAGGCACTGGACACCCACCCCGTATTTGCACGTTTCTAAAGATAAAATGCCGTTCTGAACCAATGCTGGAAGAGGTTTGTCCCGTATTCCGCCATTTGCAGTGGCGGATGGCGTCCTGTATTTCTTCAGACTAAAAGTGACAACCCCAGATGGAAGGGTTTATGTAGCACAGTGTGTAAGTAAGACAGCAGCCGCACATTGGGGCTGAACAAATATAATGGTTAATAGATAAACATTAATAAGTTCGATTGACCGATGTCATTACGGGGGGCGGTGGGGGGACGGTCTCTAGAATTGGAGAGGGTAGCAGGGTCTTTAGTGTCCTGACAGCCTTGGGGAAGAAGCTGTTGTTGAACCTAGCAGAACTGTCTGGGAAGTTCCGATGCCTTCTGCCAGACGGGAGCAGAAATAACGCTCCGATCACCGTGCCTTTTGTTTGTCTTCCCAGGCTTCACCACCGTCACAAACGCAACGTCGTGTTAGCGTAACGTTATCTCTGAGCCCACATGCAGAACCGGAATAGTGCCTCTCCCAGCCTTTGAGGAGAATCCAGCGTCTTGCATTCGAAAGCAAATTAGTCCCCGCATTCAGGTTTTTTAACACTTTTGTTAAATTTTAGATGTATCACAGTATGGCAGCTGATTTATTTATTTTTAGGAGCCGTGCCAGCTTTGAAAAGTACCGTGAACACAATGTTCTAAAGTGAGCCCAGCCTTGAACTGCTACTGATTGCACACGACGAAATAGTTTATTTTTCTGAATATTATTTCTAGTGCTTTTGTGTTGTCATGCCTGATCCCGAGCCCTGCGGCAGAGCCCCAGGGTTCAGACCCGTTACGCTTCCCTGAGGTGTCAGCCAATCACAGAGGCCCTACTGACCCATATGATGACCCATATGTGTGTAATTCAGATCTCAGATGCACTTTCACCGGCTGAATGATACTTCACAGGTCCCACAAGGGAGCCCTAAAACAATCACCAATAGTTCTCTCCACAGGCAGCGATCGAATCACCCTAAATCCCATGCTTGCTGTAAAATCGCACAGCGGTGTGGCAAGAGAGCCAGGGCCTTGCACCAAACCGCATCCCCCAGGATACTCATAGGTCCAGTCGTTTCCTCGTCCCACCCCCCCCCACCCTTCTCCAAGGTGACATGCCCATGACAACTGGCCCATTAGACATGGATCACCCTCCTTCAGTGTGTATCGATCAGATGTGCCGATACCCAACCTGAAACCAGTACCGATCCTGTCCCACCCCCATGGGCAAACATGGGAAAGCGATCTCATTCATTCTAATTGGCTGTTACCATCATATGCACACCCTTGTCACCCCCTCCCATGACCCCCCAGAGGCCTGTCTGTGTTAAGTCGGGGAGAGGCGGAGCAACGACCCGCAGACTCAAATGCCACTGTCACCTATGGCGACAGGTTGCCGGGAGACAGATGACATCACCTATATCATGGCAAGATACGGACAAAATAAACCTCATCACAATATCGGTGACACCGTAACTGGAAATCCAGTGAGAGTACGCCGACCCTGACAAGCACCTGCAGCAGTAATAATCACCCGTAGATGATCGCTTCCCCGACCCGTTCGTTTTGATCGGGGCAGATCAGAAATCGAAAAATTCACCTTCTGAAGAGAGATGTTGAGGACTTTACAAAAAAGAGACAAGCCCCATCTTTCTGTTACAGTTTCAGTGAAACAGGGGCCACTAGCAGGGCGAATTTAAGGTAAAAGTAAAAACAGACAAAAGCGTGCTGGAACAGACTGATAACCGGTGAGTGAGTGAGGCTCACTGCCGCCTTAATGAAGAGGACACATTATACCCACACGGCAAGCGACTTCCCGCTGGACCGCCACGCCGGCGTTTCATCTGGCTTCCCGCGTAAATCCTCTTCATTATGGCCCTGAGTAAATGGGTCCGTTTCCGATCGATTTTACCCCCTTGTGAGGAAACAGGCAATTTGAGGATCTATCTGGAAAAGAAAACGTGCAGATGAGGCTGGCTGGGAGTGAGCGGGTTCGTGTCGGCGTGGAGCTGGGGCGGGGGGGGTGGGTGCCGGGGTATTTCTGACCAATAGCAGAGCTTAGATCTTGTCCAGGATGGTTAATGTGGATTGGCTGTTAATCTGCCATAGGAGAGGATCCCAAACAGGGCATCCTAGTCCAGCCTAAGGAGAACAGGGGTGATGCGGAAAGGAGGACAGCAGAGTGGCAGCCTGTTTCCTCACTCCAAGCATGTGTGCTGTACTTCCACTTCGCATTAAACCTGGCGGCGCCAAATATTACTGCAGTGAAGCGGACATCTAATCCGCCACCATTATGTAACTGCGTGTTTCGAGGAAATTAAAGCACACCGTGGTGTGATCTGCTGCTATTGCCCAGGTTTCTGCTAAACACATGGATGCTTGGGTCAAAGAACAAAAATGTGCAGGGTACGGGGTGGCACGTGGCTAGCTCCTCCACCGAGTTCCACCCCCCACCCCCAGAACACACCCTCTGCCATGCCAGGCACCAGCTTGCATCTCTGCTGCCTGTAACCAGCCACCGGTGCAGACGACACCTGCCCTAATGTCCTGTGCCCACCCTGCAGGAGGCAGTCTGTTTCTCCCTCAGTTTAACCCCGCCTTCCCGCTCTGCCATCTCAGGCACTCCTCATGAGCGAGATGGTGGACACTGGGACGTGGGGGAGGAGGGCTTCAGATGTGACTTCTGGGCAAATTGGCCAGATTCTTCTACGCGTTTCATTCTTATTATGAGCGTCTGCTGTCAGCAGTGGCCTTTATTAATAGCAGCGGTGGAGGCTGATTACTCCCAGAGCTTGCTTTCATCCTCTAGCTCCGCGCTCTTGCTGCTTATCTCACGCTGTGGCCGGCAAGAGCTAGCCTCTATTACTAAAGCCATCGACCGCCAGTGATCACACCCGGGAAGGCAAGGCAAAGGCAGCCCGGCCAATTACGAACCCATGAGGAATCCTGGTAGAAAACAGCAAAAATGTAAATGTGGAAGGAAGATAAGCAAGGCCTCGGTTTGGTACTGATGATTCCGTTAAGGGAGCACTTAAAGCTATCGATAGAGATGATTTGTGAGGAGTTCTTGTCTCAGGGACCCTAGATGCTCTGCCAAGTATCCTTTAAAGTCTTCCGAACGATGGCTCTTTGGAGAGAGAGAGAGACACTAGAGAGATTCCCACCTTCCAGATAATTCTCTGACTCGGTTCCTCTCTCACTGGCCACGCTGCCGTCAGACAACTCCGGACCTCATCCGTTTCTGACTCAACTCAAAGGGCAACCTTCAGACGCAGCCAGGAAGCGGCGGGTTACAGCTGAGCATGGAAATCTCCGGAAGCAAGCACAGAGATCCGTGGCGAGATAGGAACTGAGTGATGGAGACCTTCAGCACGTGGGGGACCAAAATGACCGGACCGAGGTGGAGAATGTGGGAGATTTGGAGAAACATGAACCTCCATGATGTAACAGCGTGACCTCAAGAGAAAATGCTCCTCATCTACATGCTCCTGACCCCCACTTAGTGCTTTAAATCTATGCTCCTTCTCTGCTCTTATTCTAACATACCAGGCGGCTCCCAAGCACGTCGAATTCCTCTTTAAAGGGCCCCCTTAACGATGCTGGAGCCCATCACTGCAGACGAGCTCAGTGGTTTTCTGACACACTGTGCCTGCGACAGAGGCATGTCATTACATTCAAGGTGGTATAGTGAAGTGGAAAGAACTACCCTGCAGGTATTTATCGGTGGGAGATGAGGAGTAATGATGGCTTGTGGACTGCTGGGGGGACTATTGACTTTGCAAATCCCAGCCCTCCTTGGGCCATGGTGAGAGAGACCTGACCTGCATGAACCACATCCAATGGTGGCAGAGGGCTCCAGTCCCAGCTGGATAACTGCTGGGGGGAGCTGGGTGGGGGGGGGGGCAATTAGCAGATTTGTTTACTTTGCACCGGTTGAAAGGGTTAGGGGTAAAAATAATCAGCACACCGGCCAGAAGGGGGAGGATGAGGATCTTATCACTGACCGCTGGATCGCCATCGCTGTTGCTGACGGATATTGCAGGTGTTTGTTTGGATAAGAAGGAAAAAAATTTAACCTCTTTAAGTGCAAACCAGCAGCCCCGTAATTCGTGATTTTACAGCTTGGTTCGGGGGGTGGAGGAAGCATCTTGGAGGCGAGCAGGTTCTGCAGGATTTCGCAGCAGCCATGCGCCGAGTTACAAACTTATCTTACCCAGAACATGTTTCATTTGCCACTGAATGCATTTCCCAAGTGACCTGCCATAAGCGAGGGGGGCAAAGATAACAGGACAGGGGTCACCCATGTCACACAGCGCCCTAACGGCCTTTTGCAGGGCTTGGGACTGGGAACGGCAAACCCAGAGAAATGCCCACTCATGCCCATCCTGAAAAGCTGCAAGAAGGAGGTCTGCTAGGAAGCGATAGTGGACAGGAGGACATCCTGTGGGGGGCTGACGTCTCGGAAACACGGGCAGCATGAGGCTCGGCGGACGCAGTGTCACGGAAAGCTCTGCACTCTGGAGACGGTCAACTGGTTTTGCTGGGTTTTGGGCTGACACCATAAAAACAATCAAAAATGAAATTAATGTGTTACTTGTACTGGCAAATCCCTTTCAAATATGTCTCATTCCGCTGAAAAAGGCTCTTAAGACATTTTCTTTGTTCAGAACAGGAATCTAGAGGCGCCAACGCCAAATTCACATATGCACACACCTCAAAGTACGTTTGCTTCAGAGAGCTTCTGGAAGGTTCTTCTGGCTACTGATGCACTGAGCAGTTGAGCTCACCACCGAGAGGAAACGCACCTTTAACAGCTGGAAAAACACGGGTTGGGGGGAGGATCATATCAGTCTCAATTTCACAGAGGACGAGGCACCTGGAGGCTTTTCAGCGAAAACCTTTCAAGCTCTACACAGATGATGCCCCCTACCAGGGGGTATGAAGAGGCAGGGCCACTGACCCCACCTTGGACCTGATTGGCTCCCAGAGTGCCCATGTCCCTATAACTCACTGAATCAAAACACATAATTGGCTAATGATAAGACTGGCCCCTCTTCATGAATTATAACCCTTCTCATGCCTTCCACCTTAAAAATCTGTGAATGGCCACTGCTGCCCAGGTTTTCAACCTGCCCAGCGGGGTCTCTGTGATTCTAGGGGAGTTAGTGCATAATAAATGGGAATGAAACATAGTCTGTAAATAGCAGGCGTTCAGACGGGTCCGTCGGAGCAATTCTCAGCTACGGCAGGACATCACGGCATGGATCCCACCCACGGGAATGCGGCAGGCAGGGGCGTGTATGGGGGCGGGGGGGGGGGGGATCTTGCATAATAACATGGGCATCTTTCGGGCCTTGCCTACCTATGAAGTTATTCAAGTCACAAAGCATATTTCTGAGGCTGCTGGGAAACCCTCATATTAGGAGTGACCAATCCAGAAGCAGCTATTTGGCTCAGGATCAAGACAATAGCGTTGCCCCCGCCGCCCACCCCCCCCCCCACACACAATTTCCTAAAGTCCTAAAGTACGGAAGGTACGCTAAAGTACGCTGAAGCTGCACGGCAAACACAGAGATGGACGTGAACTGGTACCGAGCTTCGGACGAAGGCAACAGAGAGACCAGACATGAACTGGAAAACAAATAAAATAATTACAGTAAACGCAGGAACAAAAACGAAAGCAACGACAGTGGGTAGCATCATCACAGGAAAAAGGGAAAGAATGAACGCCAGAATACAAAGGAGGATCTGAAACAGCTCTACAATTTAATCATAAATTAACTTATGGGCCCTCCAGTCATTTGAGGTGTAGAAAGGACCGGAACCCATAAACCGAACCCGGAATGCTGACCTTGGGAATGTAAGCAGCACAATTCAGGCGGTCCAGCACCAAACAACAGGAAGGAGCAGGTGACTGAAAGCGGCTGTTTCTGCCAGCCAGGAACCGGGGGAGGACAAAAGGGCCGCTGCGGTTATTTTAGCTGCCGTGGGGGGGTCGGGGACAGCTCCCTCCTCGCCTCGTGCCAGTTTCGATCCCAAGGCTGCCCGGCATGAGAAGCTCATTTCCTGCAGGATGCTTCACGTCACTCCACCCACAGTAAAGGACAATGGCAGCCATTGCATTTTCACACCACTGATCAACCTTGTTTGCCCCCCGCATCTCTGGAAAAGCCCCCAGTCTGATCGTCTGATGTCAATGTCCCAGGACAGCAGAGTGTAGAGACCCAGAGGTGAGTCCCCCACTGGTTACCACCCCCCACCCCATGCAAGGCATGGGCACCCCCCATTCACAAAACCTGCTCCCTTCACTCGACTTATCTCGTATTGGCTATCAGATCAGCGGTCACATGCTGAGCGATGATCCTGAGCCAGGGCTCCGTGTGAATTAAACACGGACACCCCAGGACTGGGCAACCATGCCTTGCTTGCAGTCACAGGTCACC
>NC_064538.1:5846993-5939493 GCF_023856365.1 Brienomyrus brachyistius | reverse complement strand
TTTAGTTTTTTGATTGCAGCCACAGATTTTTATTAAATTTAGTTTCCCCTTGTGGGGACCAACCAATAGTTCCCACGATACCAAAATAATAGGTCCTTATCACATTGTCTAAAATGTAATGCATACATAACCCACAAAGACACACACATTCACACACACACACACACACACACACACACACACACACACACACATGCGCACACACACACACACACACACACACACACATGCGCACACACACACACACACACATGCGCACACACACATACACACACACACACACACACACACACACAGACCACGCTCTGGGGGGCTGGCGTACGTCTCGGTCGCGGGAGATGTACATCTCTGTTGTGACAGCTGGACAGTTCAGGGGTTCAGACAAACAGCCTGCCGAGGGGGGGTGGGGGAGGGACGGGGGTGTCAGGGCGGGCAACTGCGTTAAAACAAACATGCCGGGGGGTGCACACTGGAGCAGACAGGGAGAGAGGGGGGAGACCTATATCTGGGAGGGACACGTCGCCGAATGTGCCAGGGCCTGGGGGGGGGATTGTCGCTCGCCACCGAGCATGCGGCCCCCAGAATGCATTAGTACAGTTCGCTTGCTGAAAAATAGGTCAAGGATTCTGCCCCCCCAGCCAGCTCACGCACACTGCTGCTTGTCAGAACCTCTCAAGTTAAGCGGGGCCGAGCCGGCCTGCCGTCGGGAGCCAGGGGCCACCGGGGTGCGGAGGCGAGAACGTGCTGGTGCCTCCCCCCCCCCCCCCCCCTCCCCACTGTGTCCACTGCCAAACTTCAGAATAGGCTGCAACATTAACTTTCCAAAGCGATGATCCTACCGTGGCGGGTCACGACCTAAATTCCCAAGGTCAAAGGGGATTTCAATAGGGGGCGCACTGTTCTTGCAGCTGTCTCTGCCAGAGATCAGGGCACAGCTGCTCAAACACCCAGCACAAGAATGGGGCCCTGGATCAGGGCTAGACGGAGCACTAGGGGGCGCTGCATAACAGGCTGGACAGAAGAATAGCTGCAAACCGAGGTCGCAGTGTCACACATAATGATCACACCCGAGCTGTTCACTCAGACCGAGCAAACGCCTCCTCAGTCTCCATGCTAGACCCTTCTGCAAACATGTGTCCTCAACAACGGAAGGTACACGATTGTGCACATCCACACCTGTAGGGGGTGCACTCGAGCTGCTATGATACAGTCCAATGTCCCAGGATGACATCCCATAGAGGACCTACCCAGCAGACTCAGCCTGGCACAAAGACAACGGAATTGCCAAATCGCCGATAATACTACTGCACCGACAAAGTGGACGTGTAACAGCGGATGAAATCAGACCAATCAGGAAGTAAGTAGTAAGGCGCAGCATTGGAGCCAAAGTATAATGGAAGTATAACCGCCACTGCGACCACCACTGCTGGGGGCAGGACCGGGTATGTTGGGGGTGGGCTGAAGGTGACGAAGTGACAGATCCTAAAAGATGCCCCATCAATACTTCCCATAGGGTCGCTGAGTTAGAGCACGTCCCATAAAGGTCCGTGGCCCTCGCCACACTATCGGCAGGGCGGACATTAGGGCCCCGTCCCCTTCCTTGAGACGCGCATTTAATGCGATACGATGGACGGAAGAAGACCGGCAGACACGGTGAGACTGGCGGCAGGGAGCGCTGATGGATGGGCTGCTGCTTTGTTCTTAGAGGGGGGGGGCAGTTATGCACTAAACAGCTTGTTTCCTGCAGATTAAAACAGGCGGTTCACAGCCTTTTACATTTCAGATCCCCACTCCAGAGCATTTGAGAAGACAAAAATTGATCTGCTATCATTTGCTATAAGCAAACCCACTTATATATATGATATGTAACTATATATATATTCTCATTTCTGGTATATATAATATGTAATATATAATCCTCTTGTACTCTTGTTCCTGATATATATATATATATATATATATATATATCTATATAATCATCCAGTTTAATGTTGCAGTGTCAAATGAATATGGGTCACACTGGTTCAGCTGAACAAAAACCTCCTTAAATACAAAATAGCAGATGAGCGGGATGAAATGTGCCGTTTTTAGCTGGTTACAGATCGTCAGCCTTTCGTGCAAGTTTTTGATTATTTCAAGAATGTTTAAGGGACCACGACTTAACGAGTAACACCCAAATAGCCCGAGACCTAAAATTAAACCTTTGATTTTAAATGCCAGAATAAGGCTGGTTTGAGCATTTACACTTGTTTGTGGATCTTTAATTAACCTCAGTATCTGTTGCTGGGAGATAGTTACACCAGAACCAAATGTTTTTTTGTTCTTCGTTACCCAGTAATCTTATAAAGGACAAAACGGTTTTTTTTAAAAAACCTTTTGTGGGAAGCTATTTAAATTTTCTAAGTTTGCCGTGAGTTATACACTGTGTACGCTGTATATAACAAAATAGAAACAGAGTTCAGTTGCAAGGTCGCTGGATTACGATGCATAAGACTCTGCTGAGAGTTGATGTCAGAGATGTGAATATCAGGGAATCTGCCTCTTCAAACGGCAGCTATTTCCGACAGAGTCAACGTCAACCCAAGAATGACTTTGACTGGAGCACACTGCCTAGGAAAATGAAGATTTGCGAGAGCACGTGCTCTCTGGCTCCACTGACGGAGGATGTGTATGTTCTGAATACTGTATTTGTGACCACTTGGCAACAAACTGTCTTTCATTGTCCTTCAAGGGCCTGCAGGTCGTCTCCTGCACAATAAAATGAAATCAGCGGGGCCGTGAATGGTATTTTGGATGGACACAAAAAGATGTTCTCAGTTCAAGGTATTAGAGGAGCCCAGCCTTCACTTTCTGCTGCCGTGTTTGGACATAATACACAGAAACCAGCGCAAGACGCTACCACCGTGCTCAAATAACGCAAGTTTCCTCTTGCGAAATAAATATCAAAATTGTTGTATCTTCTAAAATTCGTATATTTTCTAATATCGATCACACGTTAATATCAAGTACGTCATGAAGGGTAACAAGAAAATTAAGAAACCAACTGAAGACTTCACAATTCTTAGGTAGTAAAAGCTGAGGAAAGTAAGTTTATAATTCATGTGGTAAACGCTGCCATTCGTCACCGTAAGTCAATGTCATGCATCTACCGCGAAATGCATTAACGTCCATGGGTGTCATTGGTATAGGAGGCAGTCAGTGAATAACAGGCAAATTTATCCTCAGCACGCAAAGGGTTCCTAATTCATAAAGACAGCCACTCAACAAGGAGGGACAATGAAATCCAAAATAGCATTGCTGCACCATGCAGCAGGTTACTGCACGCTGATAATGCCAAGAGACGTTTGTATACAAGGAGAACATATATATCAATATCAAATAATAGCACAACGTAATTAATCACAATTACCACACTTCTCAACAAGGTTCAGATATAATATTAAGACGAAAGCAAATAAAATAGCAAAAGGGAACCACGTACACGGAAAACCTGCTTAAAATCGCCAAAAAATAAGTAGAAAACAGATCAGTACTATAAAAGCGCTGCCATAAATTGAGATGGAAAAAAAAATGGATTTTAATGCAATAAGCGTGCATCGCCATTCACTAAAACGCATGGACATTTATTTCACTATCTCTGTATGCAGTGGCCTTGGGTTTAATATAACCGTGGAAATCAAAGGGTTCTATTGGCATTGGAGGGGTCGGGAGAGACGTGCCAGCCCCGCTGTCAGTAATAGTTAACCCACCGAAGCAGCGCTGCATATACCCGCGCCAGTCGCTCATGCAATTAACAATGTGCAAGCCACTAACGCTCCCATTTACTCTTATTTATTAATCAGTATGATCGGCAATTTATCCTGCAACGAAAGCGAAAAGGCACATTTTCCTCACTCACCTTATGGTATCGATAAGGGGGCTGCGTTTTCTCTCTTGCTCCGATGAGGCAACTTTGGTTTCTCCCTATCAGATCCTTTTTTGGAACATAAATGCACGCACATATACGTGCATTTATCCACACCAAAATGTTCCGGTGCCACAGCTAGATAGCCCAACAAACAGGCGATTTGGTGTTTCGGGTGCAGGGTATTCCTCCGGAAACGTGTGGAGAATAGGGATGCAATAAGCCGATTCATTCATAGGGCTCTGATGAGCCCAGCGAGTCAATGCAAGGTGTCTTTACGCGTGATCGGCTCCTACGGCCACACGCTCTTACTGCAGCCCGGTCCCCGCGATCATCTGACAAGCAAATGACTCGTGTCGAATAGTCCTTTACAGAAGTACGCCGACCACACGGAGCATTCCTTTAGTTCAGGCGGTACTGTTCCCCGATACAGACCCCGCACACCGGCTTGCCAGCGTCCATTCTTCCGCGCTCCGATTGCAACCTTGCCGCAGAAATTTACGCGCGTTTACTCCTGGTCTCTGAGAGATGTGCTGCCAGACTGGCACTGCGATCGCCTAAGCCCGTCAGCGTACTGTACAACTCAGGGAGCACATCATTTTAAAGCCAGCCCCCTGTATTCTCCGGGCACTCGGCCTCATCTGCATATGGCATGTTAACTGTTTCGGTACGAGCGGTATGGGAGCGGTGCCTTTTCATACAATATTTTACCATTAAATAAAGGCAACATATTAAATCGTGCAATTAAGAGAGTTTCCACTAATAGTTTTTCCCACCTGCTTTTGCTACCTCTGCCGGGCAACCCTTTAAAATTGAAACCGAATAAAATGATCTCCCCTAGGATATCTTTGATAATGCATTAAAACATTTCGCGAATAAGCGACCACTTCTCTTACTTTTTCACTTTCTTCTCTCCTGCCTTTTGACTGATTCTCACTGCCCTAAAAAGTATTCGTTTTATTTTGCATAACAAAAAAAATTCTAATAGCATATACCAAGTGGCTGGGGAAATTTCAATGAAGAAACTCAAAAAAATGAGTTTATGTAAGAAATATGTTAAATCACAATCACCTATAATACAAATAATAATAATAATATCAATTGCCCAGATATTATCTAATACAGAAGAGGAAGAAGGAACACGCGGTAAACACAACCATTCCATTGTACTTGAACAAAGATAGAGAAGGTGATTCTGAAAATAAGGAAGTTTCATGGAAAATACAAAAGCATTATCATAAAATATAAACATTGCGCGCTTTGCTGTGGTGATTAAATGATTAAGCGATTTAACGTCAGTTTAACGCCAGTTTCTCATCTTACACTTGCAGGATTTTTCAGTTTCTCGGGTGTCTTACCTTGACTTGACGCCAATTTGACTTTCCTACTGGAATAGCCACGATAGTTACATAAGCAGTTTAGCAGCTTAAATAGGTACAGTACTTCGTCCGGAAACGTAAAGTGCAGAGAATAAATGACGATGCGAACCCCGACTGATGTGATTTGTTTTGTAAGGTGACCCCACATGCATAGTAAATAAGTTACAGACAGTTACATCTGAAGTCATTCATGACAGCCGAATGTAAAGTATGCTTAGAATATTTTATATATATTCTCTGTAGTGGAGGTATAGAATGCTGAAACTTTATGATGCTGTTAGATCCTCTTCAACTATTCAACAGTGACACCTATGGGTACAAATCAGTACCCGCAGTCACTCTTACTTTTTACGCTGTTGTTTACCGCCGAAGTAATTTTTCATTCTTGTTTGCCATTCTGTGAGTTTGTAACAAATTGACTATACATTATTATAAATTTAATTTATGGCGATATTAGTTATTAGTATTATGAATATAAATGATCTCCAAGAAAATGCGTGTAATTACTGAATATATCTAAGCTAGCATGCTTACCTGAACGACAGTTCCTTCTCACGGATTCAAAAACCAATATTAAGTTTCATGGTTTTAGTGTTTAGCATACCACGGAGGTAAATACATAGATCAACCCAAAAGCAACTTGTCATTAACTAAACTTGGGATACTAAATGTTTTAATGTCATTAAAAATGCATCGAAAGAAAAATATACGATGTTTGCACTTGCAACCCTTCCAGTGACTAGCCTGCCTACTGTTGAGCCCTGTGATGACATTTGTGGATTCTGACGTCATTTGGGTCCCCTGGGGTTATATAAACAGTGTCCGTGTCACTTGCGCTCCCAGAGTAGATTATATAACATAGATGGTTTGGATGTACAGTTACTGTTTGTAACCTACTCTTTTGTTTAAAATACGGGCAATAACCAAGCTGTTGCACACTTTAAATGACTGAGGAAGCTAGAACAGCCACTTCAGCCGGAGCACGGAAAGGTGAACGCAGATAGGTGTGCTGCTCAATATCTAATGCACGAGGAAGGTTTGTTTTTTAAAAAAACTTAAAAACAAGCAAGAGTCGTTGTATTTGTTGGTTTGGTTTAATAAAATCATTTGTGGAGGGGGGGTTAATTATATTTGTTTTCAAATTTCTGTTATTCCATTATAAACCTGAAATTAGCTACACCTAAGCATTAGGGTAGTTCGCAGATCCTACAGACTGTCTGAAAGGTAACACAACTGTTACATACGTGTAAATTCGTGTGCATGTGTGTGCAGACTTGTCTCTAAAGTCTCACGCCAGCCAACGGGGCGAAGTTGGCAACCCTGTTTATTTACCGTAATTATAACAACGTGGAGAAATTTGCAGGAGTGAACTTTTTAAGAGATAAAGTAAGCTGTGCCATTGAGTCTTGGACTCATGAAATTGAGGGTACATTTCAAATACTGTATTTATGTGAATTTCCTAGAAAAATCGGGAACAGATGCAGCTTGTGTGCGAAGTTCGCTGCAGCATTTTGACCTTCGCGTTGCCCCTTAGCGCTTCAGACAAAAGTTTGCTTCACTTCTAAAATAAGAACGACTTTTTATTAAAGCTGTAATTTAATATTTTCCCCGTTTTTAACATGCACAATGCGCCAAGGCATGGGAGCCCGTGTCTGAATCTTAAAATAGGGTGTCTAGCTAACCTTATATTTGTCGTGCAATCATTATTTGTATCTTGTACTTTGCATCCAAATTACCACTGAGACACCGAGTGAATTAAAGCATAAATAGGATCTTTATTCAGTAAACAAAGCAATTAGTATCTGATGCTGAGTGAAATCCGACTCTTATTCATGCACTTTGAGGGACCACAAATAAGTAGCCAGCCCTGCCTGGAACATTTAGGTTCTATGTTTACAGATAGTGCCCCCTCCCTCAGTCAATACTAGGAGTTGGAAGATGGATGGATGGATGGATGGATGGATGGATGGATGGATGGACGGATGGATGGATGTGCTGTCTCAGTGGGTATCGCTGTGGTCTCACACCTCTTGGTTCTGGGTTCGCAGATCTCAGGCCCCGGTTCTGTATTGCTTTCTGACCCAATTGCACCTCCGTGCTGTGGTTTTAGGAGATTCCGGTCCACCTGCGGCTCACTCCGCTCGGTAAGAACCGGGTCCAGTTAAGCAATGCGGAAGGGAACCAGGCTTTTTATTCTGCGTACTCTTAGTCCGAGAGCCGACGGAAACCAAAAACTAGGAAAGCAGAACCACACTTGAACAGCAAAGCTCTTTTTGGTCTTTGTTTGTTTGTTCCTCGTGCACCTCCGTCCCCGGAATGCCATGTTATTTTAAAGCAACAGGCTCCTGCCATAACATCTGTTTTTGCAGACTTTGCATCTTCTCCCTCTGGCTACCTCGGTTTCCACGCCCAGTAAAAAGAAAATAAAAAGAATGCAGGGAGATGAATGGCTGTCTCAGAACAGTGACCCGGGTGCGTGCCCTGTGAGGGACCAGCGTCCCACTAAGGGTGTCCCCGGCATCGTTTGCTGTGCCTCTTGGGATAGCCCCCAAGCTTGCTCGGACCCTTTATTGGATACTTGGTTATGGAAGGTGGTTAGATAGGGATCATTTGAATGAATTAACTAACATTAATTCAATCATGATCTTAATTCCATTCTACTGTCATTTAGTAAATGCACTAAAGCTTATTTTCTTGTAATTCCCCACCGGCCAGACATTATTATTATTATTACTCTCACTTGGGTTAGTGTTATCAAGGCACGAGATGCTAACTGTGTATTTCCTCTGCTTGTGGAGTAGCATATGACCCTCTGGGTTAGGATGCTGTGTCTGTGCTCGGAAGGCCGCTGGTTCAAATCCCTTGGTCAGCGGAATGATTTCACCTCAAGCAAGAGCCTTTACCCTCAATTTCTCCTGGGAGTGGCTGAGCCTGCATTCTCAATTGTGCGCTGCTCTTGATAGAAGCACCTGCTAAGTAAACCGGTTTACGAGATGCAGCTGATGTCATCCAAAAGTCCAAGCAGGAGGATGACGGCACAGATCCATGCAGTTTGTAAGCAGGGAGAAAGCAACGGATGTGTTCAAAGGCACTGTCAACAGTCAGAGGCCACCACTCAGTCAGTGCTGCACAGCTTGCAAAATGCAAATTATAAATGGGGTGGGGGTGGGGGGTTGATCAAATGCAAGCCTGGCGAAGCGATTCACTCCCAAGTCACAGAGGTGCAATTTTTTTGATTAGAGTATAACTCGGTTATGAAATGGAAGGAGGTGGTTGGATTGATTCAGTCCTGGCTCAATGCACGTGCTCCCCGCCAGTACGGACGAGGTGGAAAATCGGCCACGGGCCATCTGTTAAATTATCAGGGCGCTTAATAGGAGATTGAGTCCCAGGGAGCCAGGAGTCAGTCGTTATGGAATAGAGCAACGTTTCCCAACACGGTCCTCAGGGACCTGTAGATAGTCCAAGTTTCTGCTCTCTCCCAGCTCCTTGCCAGACAGTCCACATTTTTGCTCCCTACCGGGAGCTCGGACGATGCAAAAATGTTGACTGTCTACGGGTCCACTGTTGGTTGGGAATTCCCAACATGGTATAACATACATCAGCAGCTGGCTCCCATAACGTGAAGGTGTCGGAAGGGATGTGCCCATTGCCTTAGGGACGGGATGGCCAAGACATCCCGGTCACGGGAATTTATGCCACTCCGCCGGACCCGCTGGCCTGCGTGTCTGGCACGTGGCTAAAATCGATCCTCTTAGTGTGATTACAAACTGAAGTGCAGTTTCACTTTGCGACACTGTTGTTCATTGTGACAAATAGGCACGCCTCGGAGGCTCGGCCGGCTAATCTCATGGCGGGACCATGCCATAGATCACTCCTGCTGAATTTCAGCACGTGCCTGTCACTAGTGTGCGAGACTTTGCTTATTTAGTATGTAGGTATTTCAATTTATCAGTTAATAATTGGAACCTATGAGAAATAAAGGCATTTTGCAAGGGAGTTGTGCATTGACCTCACTTAAAAAAAGAAACAGAATTTTCCTCAGGCTAGATACCAGCACTGTAGCTAAGATGAAAATCACTCCAGTTTGAAAATAAATAAATCTAAAGTCTTTGACTGTATAGGTAGATTTTGATTTTAGGTCTCGGCAATTCCTGCTGCGGATATAAATAAGTCTGATATTGCAGTCGTGGAGCAGATTCCTCATTTTCTCCCGTGCGTTTTGCTTTTGACCTTTTCAGGTCTCGCATTATTCTTTTGCATTTTGAACACGGTGATTGTTATAGAGAACCAGCGTAACAGCTTTGGCGAAAAAAAAGGTTAGAGGCGGAGAAAAAAAACAGGCAAACAGGACAACAAATGGATAGAGAATTAAGTTGCCGTGAAAGGAGCATGCATTTCAAATGAATTTCATCTGATGGCATCAAAAAGAGATCACCTGTGTTATTATTGGGAGGCTTTGAAGACGTCGGTAGACGGTATCTCTGGCGGCCGGTGATAGCAATAACTCGCAAAGTAGGGGATGCCACCAAGGTGAATAATCTGCAGCCGGAATTGAATTTGTGTTTACGGTGTGGCGGCTACATGAACTCAAAGCCATTCACTGCCACAGATGATTCGGGGAGATACGGGCAGCCCCCTCTGACTTTGATGCCTGGAGATTAGGAGAGTCATTCGGGGGTGGGGGCGGGCGTCTCACACCCTGCCTGCCATCAGCTCCCTGTATCTCTCCTGCTGTCCCATTTGCCCCTGTCACCTCCTGTGGCTGCTTCTAATTGGTCGCTCCGTAAGTCACAGAGATCTGCTGTCAGGAGGTTTCCATTGTGCCGTTGGGTTGGAGCCCCAGACAGTCCTGCTTAAAGCATGGTGTGTGTGTTTTTTTTTTTGCGGACAATGGCAGGTTAGTAAACAGGAGCAGCCGGCTGTGCGGTCACACCCTATCAGTTTCCTGTCTCCAGGGTCTTTCTTCATCCTTATTCCAACATGCTACCTGTTGCTTTCCCCGCTGAGGGCTGACTTTCGGAACGCACTGCCTTTGTGTTGTCATGGGTGGGGAGCAGCATTCCTGATGGAGCAGGGAGCTCATGTTAGAGGCCGGTTGGTTATTTGAGCGGATGACACGTGGGGAGGGAGGGGACAGGTACAGGCCCGTAGGTTGTGGTTTGGGCCATTCGCTGCCTCGGCGACTGCTGCACATCCATTAGGCGACCACGTGTCACATGACCTGTTATTTACCTGGGAGGTTTAGAAGCTGACATTCCTGTCACATTCTCCTCCTCTAACTCGGTCACATCTGAATAGACCCTGTAAGTTCATGGTAATATATTTGGCTCAGTTCACCTGCACACCCCCAGCCAGAACCGAACCGTGTAAATACAGGAACCGTAAAGGGAAAACAGGATGGTTGAATTCCACACGTGGGCCTTGGTGCTGACAAGGCCTGTACTAGCCACATTTTCTCTCCCCCTGGGATAGTCGCTTATTCATCGACATTTCCGTAAAGGGTCAACAAAAAAAATGAGAAAATGGGTGGAACGGTGCTTCACGGAGGAATGGAAAATATATGCCTGCAGTTTTCTGGGGATTTTGCTAATCAGAACCCTCACAGAGCATCTTCCTTTTTGTGCGCAGGGAGGTGGGAGTGCCGGTGCTTGTGTTCGGACAGCGACATAAAGCCAACGGCTCGCCTCCGACTTAAGGGGGGCGGCCAGCCGGTGGGTGGGGGGGGGGGGGGAGTGGTGTGTCTGGCAGCTGAATGGCAACTCATTACAGAGCAGCAGCCACTTTCAATGGCAGCTTGCCCCCCCTCTCCCCCCCCCCACCTGTCAGCACTGGCTCTGGCCGGAGGCTGGGGGGGTACAGGTGGCCAACCTCTTTAATGGCCCACCCACGGAGATGCCTCCGTCCACCCTAGTGACGGACGGTAATGAAGCAGGGGCTGCCACTCAGCGCCGCCAAAACCTGTGACTTCAAAAGAGATGCCGAGATAGCAGGGGAGTGGGGTGGGGGGGTGGGGGGGGGGTCCGGAAAATAACAGCATCGGAGAGCAGACTGTGGGGCCGTGAGCAAAACTGCGAACATTGAAGATTTAACTATATTGATCTGCTGGCACTGTTCCAAGCTCCCCGGGGGGGGGGGGGGGTCTGTTGTGTCTGGCTAAGCTAATCTTCCTGTTTTTCTTTCTGTGTTTTATTTAAAATTAGAGTCTACTTTATGCTGAGTTAAACAGTCAGCTAAGCCGCATGCCAGCGCTCAGTGAAGAAATGGCCCGCAGGGGCGCGCCGGAGTGCTCGAGGAGGGAATCCAAGAGTAACTTTCCAAAACTAGTACACAGGATGTGTTCTTCAGGAAAATTTCTGCGCACTGCGTGAGTTTCAGGAACATAATGAAAGTAATCCGTCGGAATACGCGAGGAATGGCTGAGTTTTGGTTCTCGACATTATAACATGATGGAAGCCTGACTTTAGGTCATTGTGGGCTCATCTCAGAGGCAATAAAAATGGATCGAATGAGTTTTGGAAATGTTGTCTTTGCTTTCATCTCTGGAGGGGTGACTGTGAAGGCTGGGGTAGCCCAACATGTGATGGCCCCATTCTTGCTTTTGTGTGTGGCGTGGCCCCGTGGTGCCCTTGGTTATTACCAAGTCCATGGGGGTAGGGGGGGGTGCCAGATGACATCATCAAAGAAAAATAAAAACATGCGCAGAGAAGGAGGCGTCCAGATGGCCGGAGCGCTCGGCAGATCGACGTCGCAATCAAGCTGTCGCCGTGTGATGGGTAATAATGGTGAGACCAATTAAGTAGTTTGCGCTCACAGCCGAAAGTGATTTATATTGTCACTTTGACGTAGGGGGTGATATACCTCACGGACGCAGGAAAACACAGCCGCTCTCATGCAGATCCGACACAGGGTGCGCACACGCGCATATACATGCGCATACACACGCGCATACGCAAACACAATAACCCGCATACAGATCATGCTTCGATATGACGGAAATTCCGTAACAAGACATTCCTGGGAGCTAGAATCTGCTCGAGGGTCCCAGGAATTTCCTTTCCTTCTTAATGAGACGTGTTTCCACACCAAACACGAGGGGCGTGACCTCTTATTACTGCATGCCAGCTTCAGAGCGTCCAGACAAGAGCATGCGTGTCCAGATGATTTCACGTGCCTGCACACAATTAAGACTAATCTCACGGAGGACAGGCGCCGGTACATGGTGATGATGCGACTGGGGGGGGGGAGGGGGGGTTCTTCCTTTTTTTTCTGTCTGAATAAATAAGGACAGGAAATGAGGAGCAGTTTAACTAATGTCTCCGGTTCCTCGAGCAACTCAATCAAATCTGCCACCGGATCCCAAAGACGAGACGCTACGCTTCTGCAGCTGACTGCTAAGAGACGTGGATGAGAGTTAACCACTCCGAGGATTTTCGGTTTAGATGTTTTTTGGACATAACCATGAAAACGCTGCATAAAAAAACTACTGTAACCTCTATCCTTTGTTGGCGCTAACCCTGCCCATCTTAACGGCCCTTCATGCTGTTCGTGATAAACACAGGATGTGACATTTAATGGCGGTCAGAGAGATGGGGGGAGAGAGAAATACGTCTCCTGAGGGGGGGCGTGAAGCAGAGTGCACTCACGTCAGACTCCAGAAGCGCAGGATTTTCAGTCCCGCGTGATTCCAGGCCCATAAAAGCGCCCCCCGCCCCCCCTGTAGGCTCTGCCTGTAGGTGTGCCCCCTCCCCCACGCTGACAGGGCTGTAGGCTCTGTCTGTAGGTGTGCCCCCTCCCCCACCCTGACAGGGCTGTAGGCTCTGCCTGTAGGTGTGCCCCCTCCCCCACCCTGACAGGGCTGTAGGGTCTGTCTGTAGGTGTGCCCCCTCCCCCACGCTGACAGGGCTGTAGGCTCTGTCTGTAGGTGTGCCCCCTACCCCACCCTGACAGGGCTGTAGGCTCTGCCTGTAGGTGTGCCCCCTCCCCCACCCTGACAGGGCTGTAGGCTCTGCCTGTAGGTGTGCCCCCTCCCCCACCCTGACAGGGCTGTAGGCTCTGCCTGTAGGTGTGCCCCCTCCCCCACCCTGACAGGGCTGTAGGCTCTGTCTGTAGGTGTGCCCCCTCCCCCACGCTGACAGGGCTGTAGGCTCTGCCTGTAGGTGTGCCCCCTACCCCACCCTGACAGGGCTGTAGGCTCTGCCTGTAGGTGTGCCCCCTCCCCCACCCTGACAGGGCTGTAGGCTCTGCCTGTAGGTGTGCCCCCTCCCCCACCCTGACAGGGCTGTAGGCTCTGCCTGTAGGTGTGCCCCCTCCCCCACCCTGACAGGGCTGTAGGCTCTGCCTGTAGGTGTGCCCCCTCCCCCACCCTGACAGGGCTGTAGGCTCTGCCTGTAGGTGTGCCCCCTCCCCCACCCTGACAGGGCTGTAGGCTCTGCCTGTAGGTGTGCCCCCTCCCCCACCCTGACAGGGCTGTAGGCTCTGCCTGTAGGTGTGCCCCCTCCCCCACGCTGACAGGGCTGTAGGCTCTGCCTGTAGGTGTGCCCCCTACCCCACCCTGACAGGGCTGTAGGCTCTGCCTGTAGGAGTGCCCCCTCCCCCACCCTGACAGGGCTGTAGGCTCTGCCTGTAGGAGTGCCCCCTCCCCCACCCTGACAGGGCTGTAGGCTCTGCCTGTAGGTGTGCCCCCTACCCCACCCTGACAGGGCTGTAGGCTCTGCCTGTAGGTGTGCCCCCTACCCCACCCTGACAGGGCTGTAGGCTCTGCCTGTAGGAGTGCCCCCTCCCCCACCCTGACAGGGCTGTAGGCTCTGCCTGTAGGAGTGCCCCCTCCCCCACCCTGACAGGGCTGTAGGCTCTGTCTGTAGGTGTGCCCCCTACCCCACCCTGACAGGGCTGTAGGCTCTGCCTGTAGGTGTGCCCCCTCCCCCACCCTGACAGGGCTGTAGGCTCTGCCTGTAGGTGTGCCCCCTCCCCCACCCTGACAGGGCTGTAGGCTCTGCCTGTAGGTGTGCCCCCTCCCCCACCCTGACAGGGCTGTAGGCTCTGTCTGTAGGTGTGCCCCCTCCCCCACGCTGACAGGGCTGTAGGCTCTGCCTGTAGGTGTGCCCCCTCCCCCACGCTGACAGGGCTGTAGGCTCTGCCTGTAGGAGTGCCCCCTCCCCCACCCTGACAGGGCTGTAGGCTCTGCCTGTAGGAGTGCCCCCTCCCCCACCCTGACAGGGCTGTAGGCTCTGCCTGTAGGTGTGCCCCCTACCCCACCCTGACAGGGCTGTAGGCTCTGCCTGTAGGAGTGCCCCCTCCCCCACCCTGACAGGGCTGTAGGCTCTGCCTGTAGGAGTGCCCCCTCCCCCACCCTGACAGGGCTGTAGGCTCTGCCTGTAGGTGTGCCCCCTACCCCACCCTGACAGGGCTGTAGGCTCTGCCTGTAGGTGTGCCCCCTACCCCACCCTGACAGGGCTGTAGGCTCTGCCTGTAGGTGTGCCCCCTACCCCACCCTGACAGGGCTGTAGGCTCTGCCTGTAGGAGTGCCCCCTCCCCCACCCTGACAGGGCTGTAGGCTCTGCCTGTAGGTGTGCCCCCTCCCCCACGCTGACAGGGCTGTAGGCTCTGCCTGTAGGAGTGCCCCCTCCCCCACGCTGACAGGGCTGTAGGCTCTGCCTGTAGGTGTGCCCCCTCCCCCACGCTGACAGGGCTGTAGGCTCTGTCTGTAGGTGTGCCCCCTCCCCCACGCTGACAGGGCTGTAGGCTCTGCCTGTAGGTGTGCCCCCTACCCCACCCTGACAGGGCTGTAGGCTCTGCCTGTAGGTGTGCCCCCTCCCCCACCCTGACAGGGCTGTAGGGTCTGTCTGTAGGTGTGCCCCCTCCCCCACCCTGACAGGGCTGTAGGCTCTGTCTGTAGGTGTGCCCCCTCCCCCACGCTGACAGGGCTGTAGGGTCTGTCTGTAGGTGTGCCCCCTCCCCCACGCTGACAGGGCTGTAGGGTCTGTCTGTAGGTGTGCCCCCTCCCCCACCCTGACAGGGCTGTAGGCTCTGTCTGTAGGTGTGCCCCCTCCCCCACGCTGACAGGGCTGTAGGGTCTGTCTGTAGGTGTGCCCCCTCCCCCACGCTGACAGGGCTGTAGGGTCTGTCTGTAGGTGTGCCCCCTCCCCCACGCTGACAGGGCTGTAGGCTCTGCCTGTAGGTGTGCCCCCTCCCCCACGCTGACAGGGCTGTAGGCTCTGCCTGTAGGTGTGCCCCCTCCCCCACCCTGACAGGGCTGTAGGCTCTGCCTGTAGGTGTGCCCCCTCCCCCACCCTGACAGGGCTGTAGGCTCTGCCTGTAGGTGTGCCCCCTCCCCCACCCTGACAGGGCTGTAGGCTCTGCCTGTAGGTGTGCCCCCTCCCCCACCCTGACAGGGCTGTAGGCTCTGCCTGTAGGTGTGCCCCCTACCCCACCCTGACAGGGCTGTAGGCTCTGCCTGTAGGTGTGCCCCCTACCCCACCCTGACAGGGCTGTAGGCTCTGCCTGTAGGAGTGCCCCCTCCCCCACCCTGACAGGGCTGTAGGCTCTGCCTGTAGGTGTGCCCCCCTCCCCCACGCTGACAGGGCTGTAGGCTCTGTCTGTAGGTGTGCCCCCTACCCCACCCTGACAGGGCTGTAGGCTCTGCCTGTAGGTGTGCCCCCTCCCCCACGCTGACAGGGCTGTAGGCTCTGCCTGTAGGTGTGCCCCCTCCCCCACGCTGACAGGGCTGTAGGCTCTGCCTGTAGGTGTGCCCCCTCCCCCACGCTGACAGGGCTGTAGGCTCTGCCTGTAGGTGTGCCCCCTCCCCCACGCTGACAGGGCTGTAGGCTCTGTCTGTAGGTGTGCCCCCTACCCCACCCTGACAGGGCTGTAGGCTCTGCCTGTAGGTGTGCCCCCTCCCCCACGCTGACAGGGCTGTAGGCTCTGCCTGTAGGTGTGCCCCCTCCCCCACGCTGACAGGGCTGTAGGCTCTGCCTGTAGGTGTGCCCCCTCCCCCACGCTGACAGGGCTGTAGGCTCTGCCTGTAGGAGTGCCCCCTCCCCCACGCTGACAGGGCTGTAGGCTCTGCCTGTAGGTGTGCCCCCTCCCCCACGCTGACAGGGCTGTAGGCTCTGCCTGTAGGTGTGCCCCCTCCCCCACGCTGACAGGGCTGTAGGCTCTGTCTGTAGGTGTACCCCCTACCCCACCCTGACAGGGCTGTAGGCTCTGCCTGTAGGTGTGCCCCCTCCCCCACGCTGACAGGGCTGTAGGCTCTGTCTGTAGGTGTGCCCCCTACCCCACCCTGACAGGGCTGTAGGCTCTGCCTGTAGGTGTGCCCCCTACCCCACCCTGACAGGGCTGTAGGCTCTGCCTGTAGGTGTGCCCCCTACCCCACCCTGACAGGGCTGTAGGCTCTGTCTGTAGGTGTGCCCCCTACCCCACCGCACCCCAGGCCTCTCTGTGAAGATGTGCCAGACCGTCCATTAACACAGAAGGCCCCAGAAAACCAGAGGAGGCCCCGTTGTGGGGAAGGGGGTAGTCAGTGTCTCCTAGGATGGGGTCCGGGGTCCCTTTTCCAGAGCTAACCTGGACGTCACAAACAGTGCAGTCAACTTTCTGCGACAGTCTCTCGCTCGCACAATCTGCCGCTGCCAATTTGCGACAGAAAATTGCGTATGAAATGGACCAGAACTCGTCTCTGCCCGATGGAATTTATCGCACGGGAATGATCTCTGGAATGAGATGAATGGCTCTGCGGCATATAAAAATCTCACACTAAGGACTCCCCCGTCGCAGTGCAAGAAGCATATTGGCATGCAGAGATGATGCTGCATGTCATACTGCCTCCTTGTACCTCTTCTACAAATATCTTCATGGATCACGTGCAGAAGGCTCACATTACAAGTGTCCAGGACTCGATATTCATCTCCTTTGGTGGTGATGGGCAGTATACTGTACTGTAGGTACAGGAACAAGTCCAGCTTTGTTTCAGAATCCCAGGTCTTTGCATTGCCAGGAATATTAAAATATTTGCTGTAAATATAATACTTTGTAGGGCAGCATGGTGGCTTGATGACTAGCATCGATGCCTAACACCTGCGAGAATGTAGGTTTGAATCCCGCCTTTGCTCTGTGAGTGTGGAGATTGCAGGCTCTTCCAGAGTTTTGGGGGTTTCCTGTCACAAACCAATGACATGCTTTTATGCTAAATGGTGTCTCTAAATGGTCCATATCATATGAATGTGCTTGGGCATGTACGGGCCCTCTGATGGACTGGGGTCTGCCGTGACCCTCACCAGAAAGATTAATATTCAGCTAATTTTTTAACCGTAGCTATACAATCTTGTCCAAATCATAATAACTGTTACATAATAAGGTCTGATGCATTTCAGTAAGTACAACCATGGCATGGAACTCAATGGTCAATTAAGGATGACTGCATACTGTAATAAGTGATCTACCAATAGAGGTTGGGTCTCAATTCACCCCCCGACCAATAAGCATATAAGGTGTAACAGGTCAAAAACCTTACAAAGGCCAAAGGCTCATGGTGACGAGGCATGAACAGAGACTGGATGGTGTGCAGTAGAGTATGCAGTATGGAGGCGCTGATTATTTCCTGACCTTGCAGCCAGTGGTTCCCCCTTCCTAAGCCCGTGTTAAGGACATAGAGCACAGATCCCGCTGGCTAATGATTTCCTGTCACGCAGTTCCTACTTGGGCCTGCAGGGTGGAAGTTAATGGACGGCTTCCGAAGTGAAATCCGGTTGGAGGTGAACTGGAAGTTGGTCGCAACTCATATGACATTCCAACAAGTCGGAAAGAAAACGGATCAGCGTGGGCAGGAGTGCAGCGTTTAGTCTGATAGGATAAGAAAGGCTGCAACATGCCACGTCTGTCCGTACCACAGGTCATTTGGGTGTTTTATGGGGCCTCTCTGCGAAAGGGCCCCTGCAAATGAATTATTCATTCATTTATTTATTCATTCATTCATTTGTTTGCTTGTTCGTTTATTTGTTTCCTTAATATTTCAGTATGTTTCAGAATATACTATTTGTGTACAGTACAGTGTTCTTTTAAATTTATTTGCAGCATGTCTTGTGTACTCTCTTTGGACTTTGTCTGTTTGTCACTAAATGTACTGTAGATTCAGCTGTGCTCTATGTGATCTCTGCTGTAGGCACCAGATTTTACCCCTGGGGTAAATAAAGTTTAATCTTAATGAGAACCCACAGAAAGAAAATTGTAGAGGGCAAGCTGTCGTTCAGACAGATTTATTCTGACCTTGTGAGGGATGGCAGGCCTGCAACTATGGTACAAGACCCAGGATCACGGGTCGCATTCCAGGCAGAGGCCTAACTCCTACACATCTGCCACGTAGAACCTGGAAGTTTGTGAGCTCTGTTCTTGTTGGGCCTGTGTTTATCAACCCAGTCTTCAGGGATCCCCCCCCCCAAGACAATCCACATTTTTACTTCACCCCAGGTCTCAGTACATCTTGGTGCAGTATTCAGTGAACGTGATTGTTTGGGAGCAGGGAGTTCCTGGGGACTGGCGTGAGAAACACTGGATTATATTGAGGCTGGGTGGCTGCATTAGTTACTTACGCAAAATTCAAATGGCAGCTGATGTGTGGAGCTCATCTGTGGGTGAGCGTACGTGGGGTTTACTGTGGGACAGCAATCAGATCCATTTAACATGGGAAGAGATGAAGGGAAACGGACATTATTGGTGTTTAGGGGTTTAACAGGCTGGCGGTGTTCAGAGCTGAGATCTGAGCTGTTGGGGAGAGTAAGATAAACTGATGACTGCTTAATAGAATAAGGATTTAGTTTCACGTGAATTTATTTTCTCGGGGATGCCCCCCTCCCCCTCTCCCCAGCCCTATAACATACTTTTAGCTTGTAAATACTGAATATAAGTCCAGCCAGTGCCTAAAATTGGAACGGGGGTGGGATTTATATTTTCCCCCACTTGGAGGCAGGTCTTCTTCACACAGACAATCCTCATTTCCTCCGATGCCCCCTAGTGTCAGGAAAGAGGGATAGGAGGGTGGCAGTCATTATTAACGGCCAAGCATACAGCTGCTGCTGACCTCTGGGGCAAGATTGGTAATGAGAGCGATGAGGGCTCAGCGTTTGACGCACGCCCACTATCACTCCTAGCTGGGGGAGGGGGGGGTGTGGGGGGGGTTTAGGCCATTCCGCCACATGTGGGGGGCGGTACAAGTGCACTGGTGATACTTTAATCCAGGACAACCTTTGGAAAGCAGGGCCCAGAGGCGTCCAGTGCGGAAACAGGGGATCGACGGGAATCCCGTATCGATTGAGGGCGTGATGTCGCCATTAGCTGGTCCGCACGTCCAGTCCCACCTGACAAAGTCAGTGAGCGGGGCAGGATGATGGGAGAGAGGCACAGTGAGGCAAACACAGAGACCAGGGTTTCAGAAAAGTCATAGGCGCCCATTGCCGCCAGTATGTGTTACATCATGGTCTTTGTCTTTAAGCTAATTGTCTGTGATGAGAGCACCTGTATAAAAGCCATGCGATGGCCGTTCATTGGAAGCTCAGCCCGGCTGCACTGACCTGATTGGTTCCTGACAGCTAAGGCTGTAGGAACCAAGAAGGAATGGGGTGCACCTCCAGTATTTAATGTGGATTCATTCACCATCCCCCCCAGTAAACTTACCTTTGTATTTAAATGATTAAGTTCCCCCCTCCCCAAATTCTCGTGTACGCTGTTGCTGACAGCTGCATGCTTGTTGTGTCCCTCTCCGATTCATTTGCATGTATCTGCTAAATAAATAGATGTAAATGCAAATAGGAGAACATGCAAACTGTGCAGAGAGCTGGGAGGCGGAGCCAGGCCCGCAGGCGTGGAGGTGACTGCACTGCTACCTGCAGAGCCAATCACAGAAGGTTTCTAAATGAGAAGAAAAGGCCCCTTTTATGTTAAGTGATGTTAAATCTTTTCTCTACCCTCACGCACGATAAAGAGCAGGACTTAAAAGCCGCGCGAGAGACTTTGAAGACGGGAAGCTGGTTCTCCGCACAAACTTCCAGTTAATGAACGGGGTTATATTAACAGTCATATAACCACAATGGAAGCCGAAAGGATTTCAGGGTGATTTTGATGCGGTGAGAAAGTGCCAGGGTGGGGGGGGAGGGAGTATAGGGGCACAGAATGGGGGACCTTTATATCGGGGGGGGGTAGGGGTCTGAAAGTCACCTGTGGCCTGTGGACAGGTGCCACATTCCGGTCAGATTCCCAGCGGCCCTGTCCAGGTGGAGGAGAACTCACACCATGCCAACCCCACCCCCACAGCCATCCACACCCCCCCCCCCCACTCCCACCCCCACCGCCCCACCCTGAGCAGCTCCGCACTGCGGCAGATTTCGATTCAAATTACCTCTGTCCAAAGTTTCATTTTTTCAAATCGTGCATTATTCAAAGCGGAATTGCTCTGAAGCACATCGGAATTGTGTCCCGCAGGACGGCGTTCTGCACCGTCATTATCTGTAAAAATAATCTTTAAAAATGTACGGTTCGCCACATGGAACGCCGCCGGAAAATTCCATTCCATATTTTCTCCAAAATACATCTTCTGAAAGACATTAATACTCTTCTGTGCTATAATTTAGAAATACATAAAGGAGGAAGAACGTATTACCCAGAAATCTGATATTATATATTGCTGACCTTGGCAATATATTACGCATTCTCTTGTAGGACAGCGGGGGGTGTGAACACCCAGGGAGGGGGCACATTCATTCACTTCACTTCCATTACCAGTCATGTGGAGACAGAGTTCTGCTTTTTCACTGAGCCCAGAGCTCACCTGGGTGAGGGGGTTTGGGTTTGCCCACAGAGCATCTCCCCACCTTGTCTTCTCCACAAACTAGACGCCTATTTCATGCCAACACTGTCTCCAGTTTTTCTCCTTCTCTAGGAGTTACAATAGTGGGATTGCCTGGCTCTTTATACATCAGGGACTTCATCCAGAGACCTAATCTGTCTGAGGTTCATCTCCGAATTCTCTCTCTCTGAAGTTACGATCATTGCAGTGCTGCGAAAGTTCCGGGAGACGCAGCCCTGGACTGGGACTTTTGTGATGTATGGAATTCTCAAACTGGGAGCCTGGTTGTTAAAACATCTGAGCCAGACAAATCATTCGGGGCTCGTTGGGATTCATTCATGGCTTCAGGCTTGCAGCGCATCTGTGTTAAACCCATCTCTCGTGCCAAAAGGTTCTTCTTTCGATGCCCTCATCATTCAGCGACCACCCCAGAACAAGTCTAACATCTCCATATATACTTTACATCGTATTGATAAAAGGTGAAACTATATTAGCTGAAGATACTGCATTCAAGGAGCTGCACTCTTCTGTTCTGAATTAGCTGTGAACATTATGGAAAACAGGTGTGTTTTCCGCCATCTGCTCTGGCTTGGCGGTCTACTGGGAAACTCTCTTTCCGACAGCTGTGTTCAAGGGCGAGGGACAAGAGAGAGTCCTGGCCTTGGCTTTCTGGTGTACCTTCACTTCCACCCTCCTGAGTCCAGGCTGACCCCCCCCCCCAACATAGTATTGCACTCCACACAGCTACATCTGTGTTGGTGATTCAGTGTATCGCGTCTTCCATCTGACGCCCCCTTCCAGGAACAACAAATAATGTGTCCTGAATCCCTGGGGTGGAATGAGGAATCCGTACGGGGATATTCCGGAACATTTTGCACACCTCACACCGCCTGGTATCGCCAGAATATGCCAGAATCCCCCCCCCCCCTACCACCTCCAGCTCCTTTGGTTCCCGGAGCTCCTTTCCTGGGGTGCCGCAGCAGGATTCAGGTCAGTTGGGAATGTCGCATTTTCTTGAGGGTAGCGGGAACGCCACCGTAAACTAATAGGAAGCATCTAAGATAGAGCACCTGCATTCACAAGCAAGTGGGTACGCTGCTTCTTGTTTCCATCTCCACTTCACTAACGAGCTGAGGGTCCCTCGACTGGCCCATGTGGAACCTTCAGAGCGTTGATGCAGACAGCAAACACTTCGCAGCTCAGTCGAATCCCATCACGAGAGCCGCATTTAAGGCAAAGCACTGCCCCACATCGCCTGTCCAGAACCCCGGATCTGAGCCTCTGTCTATCCGACTGAGTTTGGGCACCAGCTGGATGTTCGGGCGCATCCTGTTTACAGAGCACCCCAGTGACAATGCAGCCGTGAGCTTGCACAGGGTGGGGGTGGGGTGGGGTGGGGCAGGCTGTTTGGGAGTACACATCAACAGGCTGAACCTTATCACACACGCCTTCCGAATTGCCCCCCACCGTGCTAAATAATCCTGGGTTTTTATCACACAACTCAAAACTGTTAAAGCTAATGAAGCACACAAGCCCAAATTTGCAGCAATTTACAACAGAGTGGGGGGGGGGGGTAGATTTACAATACAGGGGCAGAATACTCTTCAGAGAGCACATTTGGACACCCCTGGACCTACCGTACGCAGAGACAGATGCGATAGTCATCCTTGCTCCAACAAAAAAACATATATTTACAAGCCTCATCTGCCCCCCACCTCCCCCACAGATGGCTTTGATTGGCTGTTGCAGGGCTTGATTCTGCTGTTTGTGGTGGTGTAATTATGAGATTCAGTCCCCAGAGTAAATTACAATCCATCTGATTGAGGAGACGGGGGGGGTGCAGGCTACCCCCTCGACAAGCGTGCGGGACAGCCGTCCTTCCCGACCCGCACCGGCAGAGCTGACCACGCTAATGGAGACGGTGACTGCAGGGAAGGGGGGGTGGGTGGCGGTCATGACTACTGTCGCTATTAGCCTCTGTTACTAGGAAACAGGATCCACAGGACTTAATAGGCCCTTTAAGCATGACACATAATGTACAAGCGTGATCTCGCTCATGGGCACGTCCGCTGGCCAGCGTCACTCGTGTGCTTAGCAAGCAGACGGGAGTCGCATGTTGAGTAATGTCCTACAAACCGTGTGATGAACAAAACCCCGCCCCCAAATAAAGGATGATGATTTATTTGCCCAAGTAGAGGTACACCGGAATGCTTCTTTGTACATATCCCATATCTCGCTCTTCATTATTGAGTCATACAGACACCTGAGAGCAAAGCTTTGGGTCTGAGCAGACATATAACTATTCTGGCAAGGTTGGGATTCGAAGCAGCAACCTTCCGATCACAAGCACAGCGGCCTAGCCTGCTGAATCACACACAGCCTGAAAGGAGTAAGACCAACAAGCAATGGAGAGAGAAGGTCTAAGAGTCAGTAGTCAAGGAGGTTTGGTGGAAATGGGCAACCCCTCTGAGATGGCGAGTCGAGAGCTAGACGGAGCTAATCACAGCAGCTGACAAGTTTTGTCCAGATTAATAAATCCACGGATCTGGCTATCCTCCAACAGAGTGACAACACTGCTGAGGAACTGAGGTCCTGCCCCATGACCCTGCGGTTCATGGGTTCCATGCTCGACCATTGGCCATCCGCCAGACTGCACACATACGCATATGTGCTCACAAGCACGCAAAGTCATACGCGCTTCACAAAATGCCGTCCGGCTCTCAGACTGACAGGATAATTGTAAGGGCCCACGTTTACTGCATCTTTTGTTTTTAGCGATGATAAATTCCTAGTGTTGTGCACATTCACTCGCACACGCATAATGGAGGATGAAACACAACACACACACATGCACACACACGCGTAAGATGGCATAATACGCAGAGTCACACACAGTCGCCGGAATCCCGACAGGCTCACTCTGTGACAGGGTACTTATTAAGGCCCTTATTTAACATGTCTTTTGTATTTAGGGATGATGGATTCTTATTATTGTATGCTAGCCCACTGAGGCAACAAACAGAACCCCATAGCACAGACACACACCCTGTAAATCATTTAAAATCACAAGCACGCCGGTACATGGTGTCTTCAATCCTGATTACAGTTACGTCCTAATGAACCTTAATCGTAAACACGCGGCTGGGCCTGAAAGACAAAATGAACCGGGAACGACTTACGATCTTACAGGCATTTTTGCAAGCGATGCTTCCAAAACTGTCGACGGCAACACTATCCGAAGTCAAACCCTACTGGGCCCGCTCCTGTAATGGTTTATTAGGGGCACAGTTATTGTTGTATATTGATTATTGCATTAACCTTCTAATCTCCTCTAAATGTAAAAATCCATGTCAAATCATAAGCTTAATGTCTTTTAAATCCTCTCATACATCCTTGATTTGATGTGAAAATGAGTCTCTCTCCGGAGGGAACTGGAGCGACAGCTCAGGCTGAGCGAGGGAAGCCTGGTACCGCTTCATGAGCTGTGGTTCAGGACCCGGCCATGGCGTTTTTTTTTTTGCCAATGATATGTCCTGAATCAGCGACACTCTGGGGGCCAATCAGCTTTCGGCTGGGGTCATTGACTGCTATATATGCCCCTTCTTTCTTGGACATCCAAATGGTAAAAGGATGATGCTGTACAGCTTTGGATATGCGTCCATCTGTGAATAACATGGAGCAAGTCAGTTACAGGACCAGACTCCTCCTCTTCCACGTTTTCGCCAGTTCTGATTGGTGGAACGTGGGATCACGATTCGCTGTAAGAAGGAAGAACATAGGAATGTCAAGAACAACATGTGATGATGGGGTTAAAGAACGCAGGAGGACGACAGAACTGGAACCGGAGTGGTGTGCAGGGACCATCATTGCAGCCCCTAATAATCCCCATTTCGCACTTTTTTCTTGGCAGGGGTGGAGAGGGGGCAGCATTCATCGCGGGCTGCCTCTCCAGGGCCTGCCATAACCCACCTCATTTTAGGTTGCCAAGCAACCGTCGCCCAAGAAAGTATTGTGCTGACATTTGTATTTTTCTTTCCTTCGGCCTTTTTTCGCTTAAAAAAGGGGTTTGTTCTATGAAGCAGATGGATGAGAAGGCGACAGGCAGGTCCAGTGGGCCGACGTGACTGAGGTTGTGCGGAACTCTCCGGGTTAGGGCCCTTCTGGGATAAACGCGCATGTGACACGGGGCAGAGACGGCTTGCAGCAGTCTTCACCCGTCAGCTATTTCTGGGAGAAACCAGGACTGGACCACCGTCGCATCGGCTCTGTTTTTCCCACCTGTCAGTGCCGGGTGACACACAAACTCAGCTAATGCACCGCCGACATCAGCGGGTGACACCAGTGCAGAGGCGATGCACCTCACTTATCGCAGGATGTGATTTTCCCCAGCGGTCAGGTGACCTGCCCGGCTGAGAGCAGCACGCCAGTTATTGTCAGAACTGTAGAAGCTCCGGTAACATGCAAAGCTGGGAAGACACATAAGTGATGATAAATGATTTAAAAGTCAGGTCAGGGTTGCCAGCTTGGGAGGCTCACAGTTATAAAAAAAAGTGCATTATAGTGATTCGGAATCTGTATGGAGCGGATTGCGCAGAGATGTCCTCAGAAACAGCCGGAAATGAGGCCTTGGCTTGTTTCTTAATGAAGCAGCCCCCCCACCACTAGTGTTTTAACTAGATAGTTTTGGCTAGCTTGGTTATTGCTGCGGCGCCTTGGAAATAAGTCAAACCCTGCCCCCCACCCTAATTCTTTCCCCTCTGGAATGGCAGAGAGGTGAGATCAAGGTGATGTTTGCATGCATGCAAAGGCCTTGCTGATCATGTGCTCTCAGGGGCTGACATTTGATGGCATTTTAGAGTCTGTCCCACACCCCCACCCAAACAAACGTCACAGGCCTTCTCACATGGTTCTCAGACTACCTCTGAACGGTGGGGGCATTTTCACTCTGTCTCTCTGTTTCTCCCAATAATCAACAGCAGAGTCGCTTCTCCCGAGATGTGTGCTGTGACAACGGCAGCCGGGCCTGAAAGAACCTTCCCCGAGTGTCATTAAACATTAAACACCTCAGCCAGATTATCCACTGAGGGATTCCGTCATCCATACCATTGGTCTCCGTGGCGACAGGAATTCCGACAAGGAAGACGACGGGGGAGACAAAACCACGGCGGGCGAAGGCCTCCTGCGCTTAAGGTTGCGTCTGATGGCCAACCGGGTGTCTTTGCTGCGCGCACAGTGACTGAACACATTTGCTCGACACCTGTTTCATTTCAGTGACGCTGATCTTTCCCCATCCAGCCTCCACCATACTTTCACATTCAGTCACCTTGAGAAGAGCATTAGGCCACTTTTGAGGGGCGTAACCTGATCCTGTCTCCTCTGGGGGAGGGGGGGTAGTCCAGCCAGTGACCCCCCCGCTATGGCCTTGGACTGACAGGTTTATTTTTCTAAGCCCTGGCTGCTCTCCTGCTTCTCCTTTTGGGTAATTCAGTGTGAAACCTAATCCCTTAATTAATCCTCTAAACTGCAGTTTTTTGCCATTAAACCAATTACACCATTACGAGTGCCATCAGGTCCCTGAGCCAGCGGATTGTGGCGGCGTGAGCCACGGCCTGGCCATGCCACGTCGGGTCCCCGGTACTGCTGTGCCACTACGTGGAGAGCGTAAGGACTAAGCGCCTTTACAATGACGACGCAGTGTTAATTGATTCACTTTCCTTCTACACAAAGTAGCTTTTTTCTGGCAGGGTGAGCAAGCTGGGGAAGCACAGACAGACCCAGTGGCTTTTGTCAAGGTCTCCCTCATTATTTCACCAGCAGATGGAGGAGGAAGGGAGCAGCGCACTCTACTGCTATACTGCAGGCCCGCGGGGAGAGCCTCCACCTTCTCCTCCACCTTCGCCGACATTCCCCACACTGTAAAAAGTGCTACACCCACAAAGTAGGTTTTATATATTTTAAATATTTGTAATCTAGTTTATTTTATTTGTTTTTTACTAAAAGGTCTCAATATACTTCCTCTTTACTTAAAATATATCAGTTTTTTACATAACTATATATTGTAAATAAAACAATTGCAATTTATTCAGGTTAGTTATTTGTATGTGGTTGTTGTGTACAAGAAATGTTATAAAAGTGAGTTGACATACACATTTTATTAGAGCAGCTGCCGATGTAGCATTTGTGTTCATCAAACTTAAATATTTAAAAATTATTGTAAGTTGGCATTATCCTTTTTTCACTGGCGGGGACTTTCCCACGCAGGTGCAGCATTTTTCTCGGCTGTTGTTCGCTGCAGCGGATCTGGATTTCAGGGACTGGTTAACACGGTAAGTTGAGCAATTTAACCAAATGATTGGTGATGTAAAGTCACGCAAAATCGCTACTCCACTAAGGAGCTGAGGTTAAGTTTGCAAGTTGTACTGTATAGCTAGCTATCCTGCACACATCGCACGCTAAGTTGGCTGCACAGTGTAGAAGCAGTGTGGTCTTGTAGGCAAGATGCCGGTTGAGACCGTGTTGTTAATATGAAGTTAAATAAGTGCTGTAGTCATGTATACTATGTGTTTCAAGGCTACGTTGGTTTTAATTTTACCAATAATATCACTTTTAATCGTAAGTTAGCGTTACTTTAAACTAGCGTAGAACTAATGTTAACCTGTTTTGTCTATGACGTTTGCCTTACAGTTTAATGTCAAATATTAGTTTAAGTTAACGTTAACTAAAGATTAAAAAATTAAATGAGCACATTCATACTACCCAGAGACTGATCATGAGACCCCCCCACCTCTCATTCTTTAAAAGACAACTACATGTAAGGCATTGTTCTAAAGGTAGCATAGTTTAAGGGGATAGTTAGCCCCCACAGTGAGTTAACATGACCTTGCTATTATGATGATCTAGTGTGAAAATGTATGCCCAAACATTCAGTGAAGTTACACTTCCTCTGTGTACTCCACGACTGTTCTATTGGTTAATAGACATGTTGGCTGCATATGTATGTAATTGCATAAGTAATGCAATTCCCTTGTCACCATTTTCCAAGACTGTGCCTTGCTTCTAAGCAGTCTCTTTACACATGAAAGGTCCACTAAAACTTGTTTAAGAAAGCATTTGAGGTGAGAAATAGACAATGTACTAATAGAAGCTTGATTCATATTAATGAACACAGCCTACTTGGACAGTTAAATCTCAAATTTGTGAATTGTCCCCTTGACGTTTTTGAGTAAACAACATGCACATGCAATATGCTTTTTTGTTTTGTTTTTTTGAAATGCCGGTGCTAGTGTGAGATCTTGTAGTACAGAGCTACATGTATAGTAGGACCTTTAACAGCAATCTGACATCAGGCTGTGAATTTTAATCAGATTTTACTTTTTAACAGGACCCATCTGCCTCTGTGGAGAAAAGGAGAGAAGTGGTCCTGAGATGCCTGATTGAGTATGTGGGGGAGAGACAGGAAGACCTCATCAGTGTCCACCACGTATGTATCGTGCTTAGAGCTACTTGTCTATTTTTCTGTTTGTATGTATTCATATTGTGAGGTATACATATTTATCTCATTACTTGTTTGTCTGACCAAACTCTTGATTCTTTTTTGTCTCCACCAATAGAGTCATGATGAAACAGAGGTGCACGCTGAGCTTGGCAGTTGCCCACTGAAAATTTACATATGCCATCAGCCCGACATGATTGGGATCATCATAGAAGGACAGCCTGTGGTCAGAGGTGTGCCAAACCTGTCGAAAGCATGCTGCCTCCTGTTTGGACTTACCTATGCCCTCGACCTCAAGTATCCCTCAAAAATGGTGTATACCTTTGTATATATATATATATATATATGTATGTATATATATTATATCTCTTTGTGGGATTGGACGCCATGCGTCCTAAGCCATCATCCAAGTATGCAAATCTCCTTACCAAGTTGTCTTAGATTATTTCTCAGTGGCATCTGACATTTATTGGCTGTTTTGTAGTCCCTGTTAAAAGTGAAACTGGTTGACATTGAATAAATGTTATTGTTTTCAATCTATCTTCCCATCTTTTTCTTCTTCAATTTAATTTGTAACTGTTTTTGACAAAGCCTGTTTATGTACAGTTAATCACTGTAGTACTTAGACTATATAGCCATTTAGATTTTTTTCTGAGGTTATAGGCAGGACTCAATTAAAATGTTTATTCACATTTGATTAGGTTAATTGTACTGAGAAAATAAAGTTAATAAAACCTAATTAAATGAGTACAGGTTACTTGTAGCAACCCATAAATAAGTTACCTGTACCAATAAAAGTAGGTTTATCTAACTGAGCAATACTAGTACTATTAGTTAACTCAACTTGATTTTGTTGTGTTTGTATTAAGTAATGTTACAGTGTTTATTACACTTAAAAAAGGCTGCAAGTTGACTCAACTTAAAACATCCAATGCAGCCACTTGCCTCACTTTTTATAAGTTAGATCTAGGTATTACTTTTTACAGTGCACTGGCCTCTGGTTCGTCACACAGGAAACTTGTGACTGTGCCCATTCTGCCCATCAAACGTGGGGAGACAGAGATATTATTGTGGTAAGTGGAGGTGAACGTAGCTGAAAGCTGATTGGCCCCCAGGGTGCCCACTCCCCTATCACTCACGGATTCAAAACATATCAATGGCTAATGATATGCTTGGGCCCTCTGTATGAATCATGACCCCTCTTATACCCCCCACTTTGAAAAAATCACCCCAGGTGGTAAGAATTCTGTGATTCTTCTGTAGGCCGGGGCGAGTAACTGATCTCCTCCCGCTGACCGGTCAAACCCCCCCCCCCATTTGGGCTGGATACAGGACCTCAAACTCCTCAGTCAAAGGCACAGAGTGTCTGAGGGTCTTGGGATCATGCTCCAACCGGCGTACCCCCCACCTTCACCCCATCCCCACCCCGCTATGGTCCTGTTTGTACAGGCTTTACCAGTGGCTACAATTAAAATGTGGTTTAGCCATAGTTTCAAAATTTTAAATGGCTGTCCAAATGCCCCCCACCCCCCAGAAGCTCTGCTCTGTAGGAACTTCCAAGCACCTCACCTCAAATGCTACATCCAATATAATTACACTTAAGATTAAATTGAGCTGTAGGATACATACAAATTGAATTAAATACATTAGTATTTATAAAATCAGCTGTGTTTTTTTGGCATACATTTGCCTAAATAAATGTGTTTCACTTATCTCGCTTTTGATCTGAAATAGCACCACGCTCAGAAAAAGTAATTTCTTTGGAATTAAAATAGAATCATTCTTAAAAATGTAGTAATATTTTTAACTTTTCTGGCAAGGCAGCAACAGCCATCGCAAGCCAAGCAGAGGAGAAATGAACCAAAAAGCCTGGAGGAAGAACAAGCAGGGACAGTGAGGAGAGGAGAGGAGAGAAGAGGAGAGGAGAGAAGAGGAGAGGAGAGGAGAGGAGAGGAGAGAAGAGGAGAGAAGAGAAGAGAAGAGAAGAGGAGAGGAGAGAAGAGAAGAGAAGAGGAGAGGAGAGAACAGGAGAGGAAAGGAGGGAAGAGAAGAGGAGAGAAGAGGAGAGGAGAGGAGGGAAGAGAAGAGAAGAGGAGAGGAGAGGAGAGGAGTTTGTGGATGCTAATGTTAAGAGAAGGACGGCAGAAAGGAGCGAGCAGACCGCGACCCCGATGAAAAGTTTGACATCACAAGCAGGTGGTGATTGAAAATTCATTGTCACTGTTTAAGTAATTAGTAATGCATTATCGTTGTTAAAGGCTGTTTTGTGTGAATGACATCATCGTGGTCTTTATGAGCTCCGGCACCTCAGAGTATCCAAATTAAGCATTGCCCCCCCCCCCACTCCCCCCAGCAGCTCTGCCCCACTTAGCTTCCTCTGTTCTCCACTGCCCTCCGTGGCTTGATTTGATCGAAGTCTGAAATGGGTGAAAAAAAAATAAAGAAAAATAAATAACAAGAAAGGCTTCTTTGCGATGCAGCTGATGGACGGTGAGATGAAGAAACGAGGTTACAGGTGTAAAGGATAGAGCAAGGACGCGAGCGTGCCTGGGTGAACAAAGCGGGGGGGGCGGGGGGGGCACTTAACCTTACCGTCTCCTGGAGCAGGAATGCCGGCCGCTCGCCAGCTAATATACCGCGTGGGCCCTTGATGAGACCCGAAAGCCGGAATCGCGCCGCCCAAATTGGCTTCACAATGCTGGCGGGGGGAGATGCTGCAGGAGCATTTGATTCCACTTACCCCCGGGCTGCCGAAGGAGTTACGGTAAGCTCCGGACTGCGGAGCTCCATCCAGGGCGAAGAGGAAGACTCGTGGGGACCACGTGGTGCAGGGAATTCTGCCCCCTACTGGTGTCTAAGTGAATTTCAATGACTGGGGACTCATCAGGCCCCCGCCTAACCCCCCCCCCCCTTTCATTATTTAGTGTGCCGGTAAGAAGCTGTCGCTTCCAGGGCTGCAGGGGAGGGGGCTATGCCTCTGAGGAGCATGATTTTGTAGCAATTGTGTGGCAGGAAGGACAGAGAGTTAGATGTGAACTACTCTGCTGGGTACAAAAGGACAGGGAGCGGGGGGGGGGGGGGGTTCGCAGTGTCTGATGAGGGGGTGTGCTGCTGGGGAATGAAGCCCGTACTGTGGTGGGGGGTGATGCCGACCTTGACCAGGACAAGGTGGAGTTCCTGAGATTGGCTGGGCACAGCTGGCAAGGGGAGTCGCAGGGGCGCCCCCGAATTAATGATATGAGTCAAGGTCAAAGGGGGGGGGGGGGGGGGCGAGCACATGCCAAGCGTTAAAAACATGGGCGCACCTGGAGGCATGGTGAGGGAACAGTGGCCAAACCCCCCCCCCACCCCGGCTGACTACAGCACATCGATCGGGACCGAAAGTAAATAAGGGGGAGGGAAGCCCCAGACGTTAGTTGGGAAGGACACAGAGCGAAGGTGCAGAGCGAAGACCCAGCCAAGTGTGAGGAGAGACAGCGCGACATCCCGAAAACATGTAATCAGCATCTCACTGGCGTTAATTAAAGATGTTAGTGCACTGGAGTGGGTAATGACAAGATAGTCAGCTTCCTCTCTACAGATGGGTATCTCTACCTCTTCACCCTGAACTGGAAATCACTCCACCCAGGCTGGATGGGGGCTGTGAATCAGCTATGAAAGGAGATGATTTCTGATGGTCTGTATGACTCCTCAAGTGATCTGGTTATACCGAGATAGATAGATAGATAGATAGATAGATAGATAGATAGATAGATAGATAGATAGATAGATAGATAGATAGATAGATAGATAGATAGATAACATACATAGAACCTAAACAGATACAGTCCGTACATATATTTAGAAACTGGTCCATTACTAAGACAAAAAAAATCTTCTTTAGTGCATACAGAACAAAAAAAAACATATTTATGTTTTCTTTAAAGGGATATATGATATATTACTACAGTTTCCCCTGACTGTTAGACAGGAGATTGTATGCAGTGCCCCCTGCAGGTCATGGAGAGAAGCACATACATCTCACCTTAATCAGCTGGCAGTCTGTTCCAGGCAAACCAAACTAGTGACAGTGCATTTTGAAGATAAAAAAAAAACATCGTTATGTACCATATTCAGTTCTGTATGACACAGTTAATTTAGCTCCTTGCCGGTTCCTAATTGAATTTCAGACACTGGTGAATCATTTGGCTTCTTGCCCTCACTGTTACTAACAGGGTCTTTTATTACTGTCCTAGAAAGAACTGGCCATTCACCAGACTTCGGTGGCATTAAAGTGAAAGAAGTCCTGAAAGAGCAACTCCACTGATAGGGAGACAGCACAGGGAAATAGGGAGAGGTATGCATGGGGAAATAAAGCAGGGGGCAGCACAGGGAAATAAGGATAGAGGCAGCACAAGGAAATAAAGAGAGGAGTGACACGGGGAAATAAGACGAGTGATGGCGCAGGGAAATAAGGAGAGAGAAGCACGCGGAAATAAGGAGAGGGACAGAGCAGGAAATAAAGAGTGGGATGGCACAGAGAAATAAAGAGAAGGGCGACAGGAAAATAAGGAGAGGGATGGCACAGGGAAATAAGGAGAAGGGCGACAGGAAAATAAGGAGAGGGATGGCACAGGGAAATAAGGAGAGAGTTGGCACAGGGAAATAAGGAGAGGGAACGCAGAAAATGGGGAAATGGGTGACACAATGAAATAATGAGGGACAGCACAGGGAAAAAGGAATAGGGGCAGCATGGGGAAATAAGAATTTGGACAGCAGAGGGAAATAAGAAAGCAATCACTTATTGTTAAAAGCTGCCAATATATTTTATTTCCTTTTACCTTGGCATTGGGGCCACCAGTTAGCCGACACAGAGGACAAAGCCTGAGAACTCCATCATCCTCTTGTAGTGTGGGTGTAAGGCGCCGGGTTGCTAACGGGGTGCAATACACTAGATTCACGATAACGAGATGGTGGCTGAGCCCCTTGCTGGAGGTGTTATATTGAGATGGGGGGGTCTGGCTCACAGCCATTGTCCAGAGAGGGAATGGAGTCAGCGTCCATCTGACAGCTCCGTAGTAACTGGCACACTGGCTGTGTTCTCTTCTGCAGACAGATGTCATGAAAGTGTACCGGTGGAGAGTGGTGAAGGTTTTCTGTAGATGCGTCTCCCAGTGCAAAATATCACTGCCTGGACTAGTCAGCACGGCTATCGGGGAGGACCACACACACATCAGGAGAGAGAATTCAATGATCAGCAATCGAATTTATATATTTATTATTTATTATCATACATATTTCTGTGTTTATAATTTATTGTTTTGGCACCCTTCTGAAGAGAAGCTGTGAATCCGCCCCCCCCAATCCTCCCCCCACCCCCCAGACACACACCACCGGCACCTCGGCTACATGTTGAGACGGTTAATACACAAGGATCAAAGCGATGAAAGTTGTCCATATTTGGTAGCGGTGTGAAGCTGAGAGCAATGGGCCCAGTTCACAGGAAATGGGGGGTGTCAGTTGGGGGGGGGGGGGCATTCACAATTGAACCATGACAGAGCTGTTAGGTCCATGAGGGCTAGTTCAGAGTGGGGGGGGGGACTTTCTCTCAGTCTGTGCTGCACAGCTCGCCTCCTGCCTGACGTGTGGCTGCTAAGCGTCCTCTACGCCCTGTACCCCCCATTACCCCCCCCCCATTACCTCCCCCGTACCCCCCCCCCCCCAACCACCGGCATCGTTTGCTTTTCTAATGGCGGCTTGCCCTGGCATATTGGTCACACATGCCGAACCCATCTGATTTTGAATAACAGGATAAATAGGCGTTAACGCGGAACGCTGCTCCGCAGGGGGGCCTCGCTGGCCTGAGGGCGGGCAGAGGGGCGCGGGGGGGGGGGGCAGGCAGCCGGCGGCTGGCAAGGCAGCAGTGGCGGTGGCGCGAGAGGAATTACGGCAGCGTAGCAGCCCTCCCTCCAGGACAGTTTCGCTCTTAATCAAAAAGCTCATTACTCCACACGCAGGTTGCCTATCCTTAATGTCCCGCAGGAATGTGATGGATGTAGCCCAGAGGGTCTGCACAATTACCGGCAGGGATGGAGAGAGACGTGGCCCCACCTCAGCCGGGCTCAGCCCGACTCAGCCCAGGGAGCTGGTTAGCCTTAAAGATATACTGCTAAATTTACCACTTCAGCATTTTCGCTTTTAATTTCTCATTATCCCTGCTGATGTCAATAAATAGGCACATCTTCATGCCGTTAACTTGACCACAAGAGCTGGACCTGACAAGCTTGACTTCCCCTCACCCTAAGCTGGGGAGACTGGCACCCTTGGGGAGCATTTATTGGCTAAACCTGAAATGGTGAAATAGTGGGTCTCGTGTGCAGGGGCGTATACAGGAGCAGGGCTGCAGCTGAAAGCGGATTGGCCCACAAAGTGCCTCTTCCCCTGTCAATCACCGATTCAAAGCATATCATTGGCTAATGATAAGGTTGGTCTTTCTCTATGAATAATGGCTCCGCTTATGTCCATCTTAAAAAATTGTATAATCACTCCTGCTCATACATCTTCAATAGGAGACACCAACCAGCCCCTTGGGCATATTCTAGGTGTTGTTTTTTGGGTGCCATTGAAGCGGGTGATGTTTTCGCTTTGTTTACGAGTCATTGTGTAGCTTCTGCTCCACTACTGCTTACACTCGTACCTGGGCATTCAATGGAAACTCTGCCTAGCCGCACTTAGATGCATCTCATGTCCTTGACAGCCGTACTTTTGCATTGTACTATTTCCCTTAGTTGTACGTCACTTCGGACAAAAGCGTCCGCTAGATGAAGTAAATGCTATTCATTTAAGTGAAATTGCCGGGGAAAGCCAGAGAGTTTGCTCAGACTCAGCAGCATTGTATATTTGGGCACTTCAGAAAATTGTATTTTTGGCTTTGATAGAGAATTTAATCCAAGCACAAAACCACTTTGATGCCTAGATTTACCTTAATGCTGAAATTTTTATTACCTGCATTGCAGAAAGTGGCTATAGTGGAGAACACATGTTGGGTTCCTTCTACACATTTTACCTTTCCCTGTGGTAGAACAATTAATACAATCAGTTTAATACAGTACATGAAATATCTGACATTACTGTAGACATGGTATTGGTTGTAGCAGATTTCTACAAATCGCATTCCACCTTAGAATGTAAGTTCTGGTTGTAAAAAAAAACCTTTAAAAATTGAGGGGAACGTGAAAATCGGGATTGGTACAGTCCGCCGATGAGTAATCTTTTTTTAAATTTCTTTCCCTCTTTTGTTCCCATCTTGTCCAGATGGCCATAAATATGTATATCCAACAGCTGGCTTTAAACTGATGACAGGAGCGAAATTCAGAAAAGAATCTGCCGGTTCTGTATATTTATTGCTGGATCAGGAGAATCGATTTCAATGCGGTGGGCACTGCTTGGCATTCCCAGTGCATAGCTAAGCTGTTCTGCATGGTGATGTCATCATTATGGGACACCGATTGACTCAGATGGACAACAAAGGCTCTCAGCTTTCCATCAAACAATGTGTTTTTCTCAATATGCATAACTGACAATACTTGAGTTGTCATGTACCTGTGTTACATCATCTTCCACTGCCGAAGACCAGTTCCAATACTCAAGAACAGAAGTACAGAGCACAGTAAAAATCCCCGGATGTCCTTCTTGATCTGCCCCAAATATCAATGATACAATGGTTGCATCATCACCGAATGAGACAAATCCCATGATTCATTGCACCCCATGCAAGGTTGTTCTTGGAAGGCAAGTTAGCAAGACTCTAGGTTTCACTAAAACCACAAGTACAATCTTTGTGTTCTTGGTATTAAGAAACACCCCCTGCCATGAGTTGACAGAATAACAGTCACATTTGGGAAGTGGTTAAAGATCTTTACAGGTCCTTATCAGGATATTTTTCTCTTGATAGGCTTCCATACTAGGTACTGGCAGGTAGCAAGTGAAAATTGACGCAGGTTAGATTTAATAATTTAGAATGTTTTATTTTGATACCAACTAAAGATTAAAAAGATTTCAGGCTACTCCCTGACTTGATCAGCGGGACCTCATTTTAATTTCCACAAATTCCCCGAAAATAGGTATTTTCTCTACGAAAATCGATATTTCAATGGGTAGTTTCAGTCAGATTTTTGAAAGAAACAATGACAAGGTATAAGTTTACAAAAGTATGTTTTATCTTTGTGATAAAAATATTTAAATGTGACGTTTCTGGGAAGAGAAATGATCAGTTGAATTTTGAAACATTTTGGGGCAGTTTATACACTTTTCTCCAGTCAATGTGCGTAACTGCTGGTACCTATTCATAGCTGGTGTAAAGCCAGAGAACAATAGCATTTACCTATGATCCGGATTCATAGAACAATCTTTCAGGTTCCCCAAAGACAGACCACCCACATGGGAAGTGGCGAATGAAGACTACTACTACTACAGACTGTGGAGATATTTTGACCAGATGGGCCGATTGTGGACTGGAGAGCCGTCAGGAATTTTAAGGTGAGGGGCATAAGTGGAGCCATAATTCATAGAGAGGGGCTACTTTATCATCAGCCAATGACATGTTTTGAATCAATGAATGACAGGGGAGGGGGAACTCCAGGCGCCAATCAGCTTTCAGCTGGGGTCCGCATCACTGTGGCCCCGCCCCTGTATATGCTCCTGTCATCAGACTCTGCTGTGCCTGAACGAACGACTCTTTCTCTCGACTGAAATAACAGGTCAAGAAGAATTTTCCATAAAAACGTGCTGCTGACCCTGCTACTACCATTCTACCTCGTCCCCTGAAGACAGAGCAATGGGGATTAAAACATACCAGGGAAAATAAAAGAGAATTAAAAAAAGCCGACAGTCATTCACAGCAGAGCCGCCATAAGCCCAAATGAATATGTAATTCCCATTTGTGCAGACTATGAGGAGATGGGCACTGAATAACCCTTATCCTACGTAAGCTCATTTTTCAGCATGGGTTGGGGGGAGATGTAACAGCGATGTTCAGTAATCACGTGCCTTTATTGTCAATAACACCCACTCGAGGTGCAGTCGGCGTACGTGTGTTTGTATAATCAGCGGGAGACAGGCCTATTGATCTCGTAATCACGACACAGAGGAGCGCCCCCCAGGGGGCAGGGAGATACACATGCGCCTCGTTGTGCATGTGTAAACGGGTGCATGCAGATGCCCGTGAAAAACATTCACAAGTCCGCGGTTCACAACTGACCGTGATACGTGCCGAAGTGCTATGAATGGAACTGTGCTGATGCATGCTGCAGCCAACACAGCCTGAAGCTTCTGGGAAGTTTCCACAAACAGAATTGGCAGGAGACTGTGGTGATCCTAAAGAAATAGAGTGGGTCACCAATAGCGAATGGGAACGCAGTATTGCAAGACACACCCCCTTCCTCTGTGCCATGAGCTCCATTACAGCCCACACAATCTTAATGCATTATGGGAAGGGTTGATTATATTGACATTTTGTCCCATTAACTAAGGGGCGCATACAAGGGTTTGGACTATGAAAGTGAAACCCCTGGCCAATAGTGTTTGCGGTTTCACGCCTATATATGTGCGGCCTGGTGGCCAGTCTGCATTGATTGCAAATTGAATTAGTAAGAGTAGAGCGTAAAAAAGACAGAAAGTGTTTCTAGTGTGTTGAGTGCCACGGTATCCAGGGTATTGTCAACATTCCACCACGAAGGAGAGAACACATCCAACAGGAATAACGTAAGAGGTACTAACCCGGATTGTATCCAAAAACCATTACACCACAGCTGCACAATCACAGAATTACATGCACACCTGGAATCTTGTTTTTCCACCAAAACTGTTCGACAGGAGCCCCAAACGATCAATATTCATGTTCAGGCTGCTACAGTCAAAGCATGGGTCACTCGTGCCAATGCAAAAACTTGGTTTCATTGGTGCCAGCAGCGCAAATCTTAAGCTACGGACAATGTGAAACATGTATTGATGTATGGATGAGTTCACCTTCATTATCTTTCCCACATCTGGAAGAGCTACTGTATGCAGAGGCCCCCTGTATGCAGCATGATGTTAGATCATTGATGGTTCGGGCTGCAATTTCATGGCATTTCCTAGACCCACTACTTGTTCTAGATGGATGTGTCATTGGCAAGGACAACCGAACCATTCTGGAGGTCCATGTTCATGCAGTGTTTGTTGTACCCTGAAGGTGATGCCATGTAGCAGGATGATAATGCACCAATGCACACAGCAAGTCTGGTGACTGAGTGGTTTGATGAACATGAAAGCGAAGCTGAACATCTCCCATGGCCTGCACAGTGTCATGCCCCGATCGTCCACCCCCTCCATGTTCCACGCCCCCTCGTTAACCCTACGTGGATTCCCCGTGTTTACCAGCTGTTTTTGATTATTGTCATTAGTCGAATGTATTTACGTCTACGTTAGGTATACTTTCTCGAGTCCGGTCATTGAAGTCTTCCGTCAGTTGTGTGATTACCTTGCATCTTTCTACAATAAATCCCTCGTTTGCCACTTCCTCGCCTCCCTGCTCCTGCTTCCCCGGTCGGCGTGCACGACAACAGTCATCAGATTTGAATATTATTGAGCCACTTTGGGGTGTTTTGGAGGAGGTAGTCAGGAAACGTTTTCCTCCACCACCATCATGTACTGAATTGGCCACTGTTCTGCAGGAGTAATGGCTCCGGATCCCTCTGGCCACTGTGCTGGACTTGTGTCTGTCATTCCCAAGACAAACTGTATCGATACTGATGCTGTATCGGCCGCAAATGGAAGCCCTACACCATACTAATAAATTATTGTGGTTTAAAACAAGGTGTTTCGGTTTCATTGTCCAACCCCTGTAGATGCTGTCCTCTAGCACAGGAGGAAGGAGCTTTCCCACAGAGGCAGATACAGGGGTGGGGCTACAGGGGCATTGGCCCCAGCTGAAAGTTGATTGGCCCCCCGGAGTGTTCCCTCCACTGTGACTCACAGATTTAAAATATATCACTGGCTAATGATAAATTTGACCCCTCCGTATGAATTATGACCTCTCTTATGCTCCCACAAAAAAAAAATAATCCTAAGAATTGACCCTGGAATCCCCTTCCCAGACGAGAAGAAGATGCCCCCTCGCTGGGCTCCGTGGCGTACTCCGGCGCGCCTCCTCAGCCACGGCCGCGCCTCCTCAGCCACGCCATCTGCCAGCCTGGTAGCTGGTAGCGCGAACAACAAAACAAAAGGACAACATTAAAACCCGCTAGGACAGGAAGCCAGCCCCAGCTAGGCGTCTACCTGAATAATTTCCCAGCCAGCGTGCGCCGGCCCTACAGTGCTGCCTCCTCGCTCGGCGTATTTCGTCTGCAGACAAAGGGACAGACTCCTGACGAGAGGCTCCTCGGTGACGAGCCGCACGCGGGTGTAAATGCGAGAAGTGGATCAGCCACCTGCTTAAGGCTGCGGTCTCCGCCATGAACTGGCGACACAATGGAGACACTTTGAAGCTCACAATGGCGCGCGGCTCATTAGCAACCGCGCTTTCTGTCCGGATGCCCTTCCCAAGCTGCTACTGATACCCCACGACTCAAAGAGTTAGATTTTGGGTTGTGGATTCATTTAAAGCCCCCCCCCCCCCCGCCCCCCACCTGCCCACAGAGGGGGGATAAATGGCTCTTTTCAGCACCACGGAGAGTGACATCAGAGCCAAGGTTCTGGGGACATGAAAGAGGCAATAAAATCTGAGCCGATCTGCATGGGAGATGCTTATAAAAGGGACAAAACATTTTTGTTTTCAAATGAATTCTTACTTCACAGACATTTATTTCCCTTCTTAATTCTTCGATAAAAAAAACACCTGAACCCAAACTTCAGAGTATTACCAATATAGCTTGGGGTGGGGGGTGTTAAGGGTTAAGTTAGCAGAGGGCTTAGAACCATTCAAGGAGGGAGGGGGCACAGATCTAATCCCTTTCAAAGGCTTCCAGGCCTGGCCTGGAAACAGAGGCTTTTAAAAATTGAATGAGCCCAGCTCCGGACTCACCAGGCAAGAGGGTAAGGCGATCCCTTTTTGCTGACAGCCCAGAGGGGGCTGGCCTGCCCAAGAAGGGGCAGTAAACAGATCTTCCAGGGACACGGGGCAGAAACTCAGCGAGGTCTTGGAGCCAATTTTGGGAGGTGCATTTCTGCAGAGTGCAGAGGAGCTGCAGGCAAGGGCTTGGGGATGACGATGGGGGGGGGGGGGGGGGGGGGGGGATGAGGCTAGAAAGGCTGGAGGAAGGTGGGTTCAAATAAGATTCATCTCCACATTGACCGCCATGCTGAGGAAATGGTGAGATCCTGAACACAATCCAGGAGGGCAGTTATTTTGCCCTGAATGAGACCCTTGGGCACACAGTGAAAATGCTGAAGTAGCTTCCGCAGAACAGGCTTACATGAAACTTTCATACTTCCACATTATATTGATAGACGATCAGTGCAAAGCCCACCCCTGTGTGCCCATTCTTATCAGGAATGAGTTACAATGCCCAGCTCACACACACAGAGACACACACACCAACCTTAAGCCCAACACAGCCCTAACCTTACCCATAAGCAAGTTTTCTGAATGCATTCATAGATCTTTATAAAATTGAATTTATCCTTGTGGGGACAAAAAAGAAGTCCCCACAATTTAGTAATTGCAAACATACACACACACACACACAGACACACTTCGCTGCCTTCACCCACAAAATTCTGAAATATCGATTCTACGACATTTACCAATGGTATTTTAACCCAATGTAACTATAATGATTTTTTTAGTAATTGAAAGAGAATAAGGCATTACTGTAATTGATGAGAGAATAATCGTTAATTCAGCTCTGCTTTTAGACCCACCAGACTCGATCGTTTTTCACGCCCGCGGTCGGCGTCTCCCCCTTAATTAGTTGTGCTCTGCCATGAATCGTCGAATCTGAAAGTCGATTTAATTTGGGTGACGGACTGCAGTGTGCATGGGGCCCCCGATCTCTTACAGGAAGGCTGACCGTCTGGGACGAGCGAGGGCCGAGGGGGCGGCTGAGATTTCGATCAGGAAAGGCAATTCCAGCCGTCGCAAAGTCTGCAGCGTCCTCTAGTTTCAAGGGCGACCCAGTTCTGAAAGTGACATCATAAACTAAACATAAGACAAAGGCAGCAGCACATGCGATGGGCTACAATACTGAGGCATAGAGAACCTCAGCAGGAGGGGGGGGGGAAGGTTCTCATTCGCTTTATTTACCATTTGCACGAGAACAAGAACATCAGAAATTATTTTTTCACATATTTTATCTTGCTCTCTTTTAAGATAAACGAAGACAGATATACAGTTCAGAGCAAAGCCTCGGATCAATGCTAGGATTTGACACCACCCCCATGATAAAGTTTGCTGACTGGGGTGGGGGGCAGTTCCCATGATAAAATTTCCCAATATATGAATAGTTCTTTTTCAAGGGGGCTGGGACAAAAAAAAAAGTTTTTTTAGGGATTTCGGGCCTTGATAAAGAGATTATTCAGCCATGGAGGGGATTGGAACCAGTGACCTTTTGATGTCAGGCACCCCTGCAAACCTGCCACAATCATCATCGCCAGACTCCAGAAAGAGCATCTCCTCCTCTGGCTGCCAGGGTGGGAATTCGCTGCCGCTCCAATGACGAAAGAGGGTCGGGGGATGCTTTAAGGCCCAGAATGGGAGGGGCGGCGAGGGGGAGGGGAGAAGACCTCAAGCCACGTAAAATCAATCCCGTCTGACAAACACAGGAAATGGGGGCCCAGAGATGCCGCGCTCTGATTGCTATCTGCAGAAGAGCAAGCTACTTTTCTGTGATGGTCGATACTGATCTATAACGAATGAGCCGTCAAATACACTTATATGCTCCATCAAGGAGAAACCATCACGGACAGGAGGCTGGGCTGCCTTTTTAATTCAGTTTTTCGAAAGCCTCCTTGAAAATAATTTTCCCTAACTTGGAATTACAGGAAATGTGGTGTTCCCGGGAAACGCTGATTGCGCCCCCCAGCCCCCCAAGCCAGGTCATTATTAATAACAGGGGACACTCTCTTTGTCAGTAACTATAATTTACATTCCAGTGTTATGGTGTGATCTTTGACCTGCATGTGTAGAAAAGATGAACAGTCTTTATCCTGGTAACCCAACCACCCCCCCCCCCCCCCCCCCCACTTACGCACCCTTGCCCTTCTGCCCCAGCTGCTGCTTTCAGCTCTGGAAGTCCGCGCAGTCTCCGGAGACATGTAGCGGAGCGGAGATGGCCCATATTGCGCCTTGTCAAGCGAGGACCGCCGAGTCCGCCAGGACGATAGCCGCTTCGCCCGGGCCGCCTGCCACTGTGAGTGGCGGAGGCAGCTTATCAGCGATCGATGGGCCGCGGGCAGCCAGGTGGAAGTCAAGGACAGGGCGGCATCGGCGCGAATGACATCGCTGGCAGTGCCTGGCGGGGGACGGAAGGCAGGCAGGGACACCGTCGACGAGATGCAGAGAGACGCGATTCCGGAATAAAACTGAAAGGGTCGTGAAAGGGCAGACGTGGATATGCAGGGCAGTCAGGGAGACGGAGTGAATTCTCAGCAGGCTATCTTGCATCAGACCGTCGCCTTTGCATGGAAACATAATGAAGCAGTTTTTTTTGTTTTCCTTCAGTGTCCGGGTTTAAGAATGCCCCCCACCCCCCCCCCGCCATTAGTCTGTCACTATTTGGTGAACCAGCTCTCTCCTACTTCTCCTCCTTATTCACCACATTGAAACCTTTGTGCCAGTTGACAGATAATTACATTAAAAAATAATTTTTTTGGGGGGGGAGAGATAAACAAAGGAGATTGCAGCGAATGGCTCCCACATTACCTGCGCATTTTAAGTAATGCGACCGCGGGAGGAGAGGAGGAGTGCGGGACACGGCAGAGGTGGCAGCTATAGACAGGCAGGCAGGCAGTGCTTCATTAAAATTTTAAATGAGAGCGCTGTCATGTATCAGGCTGCTGCGTGGACCAGGCGGTGACGGGGGGGGGGGGGGGGGGGGGGTTGGCCCCCAGAGGCCGAGAAAACGGGCCCCGGTAGCAGACCGTCTATGAGTGCGCAATGTCATCACAGGTGTCGTCCTGTGAAGGCCTGAGAGTCAGAGGGGGACAGCAGTGTCCCCTAACATAGGGACGGACAAGCTGGATGCATGCCTGCACACAAGCACGCATAAACACGAAAACACACTGTGGATATATAAAGAAGAGTTGACTGCGACGGTTAGGTCACGAGCCCCACGCAGATCTGCTGCATCTGCAGTATATAGATCTGCGACAATATGCAAATCTATGCATAATATTTATGCAAAATGGCACGCGCACAAAATGATTTCCATCAGTGCTAATTGTTTTGTTGTCGTCTCCAGAAAATGTGCAGCCACCCAAGTTTAAAATTATCTCTGCTAAAGCTGCAGAGATTGCTGCTGACTTTTTCGTTTCCAGCACGACGTATGTGTGAGCTTAGGAATGGGGCAGCGATCTCGCACATCCGTGCATGTCCGTAATTTCTAAGCAGCTGTCACTTTAAGAGCGTTAAGCTTGGCGCACTGTGAAAAAGCGGAGATGCTCTGGAGCCTGTGCATCAGTTCTGCAGAATGGGCATAATGACCCCTGAAAGGCAAACATGAGAAGGACACAATTTGCATGTAAATATGTACTAATTTTAATGAGTTTACTTGCTACACATTTAACCTTGCATCCTTAGTTGGATCTGACTGAGGGCGAAAAGCAACAACTCAATACCGGAAGAAAAGATACAAACCTGTATCTTGATGCTTAGACGCTAAAAAAAGAAGCCGCTAATGACAAGACATTAGGCCAGAGACGGCTGGGGCCTCAGTTTGGATAGGTGTCTGTCCGTTTGCGTTTCAAAGATGTGGCTTCCGAGACCAGAAACCGAGATAGTGGACCTGTTTGATCAGAGGAGGATCTGAGGGACTGTGGACAGAATTTCAAGAAGTCATCCGAGTTCGATCTTAGCAAAATCGACAGCCACAGAATTCAAAGTTAGAAGAAAAGGCCCCAAAATCAGGAACGATAAAGATCTTGTAAAAGTTGTGAAATGCAGGTCACATAAATCCAAAGACCAAATTCTCTGAAAAAAAGAAATAAACAGCCATGTTTCACAGATCTTTGTGATGAAAAAAAAACCTCAAGTGGATATAGTGAAAGACATCAATGAGCAAATAATAACAGATGGAACAAAGAGCAAGGAGAGACAGGAAGAATACACAAAAGACCTCTACAACATCAACAACTAACATACACTTAATGAGGTCACATACGTGGAAGGACCTTCAATAATGGAAGAGATTAAATTAGCTTGGAGATCACTGTCGAAAAGGAAGGCCATGGGAGTAGATGGCGTCCCAACAGCAATATCAGAGGCAACTGAAGAAGAATTAAATTGTTGACCAAATTATCCCAACAAGGAAAACAAGCCAATGACCTACTGACTGGTATATATCAGCTTACAGTATGTTCCGATACCAAAGAAAGGAGATATACTAGAATGTGCAAACTGTTGTATAATTTCCCTCGTATCACATTCCAGGAAGATTACGCTAAATATCATTCAACGCAGATCAGAGCCCTACATACACTGAGAAATGCCAAATGTATAAAATGGATCTAAGAAAAGGACGAGAAACGATGCCAACGAACGATTGAGTGATCAAAAGAATGACGGACTTCAAGATGTGGCTGCAAAAAAACCTTCAATCATGTTGACCATGTCAAACTATAGTATATTCCTAGGAAAATGAGCCAGAGCATCTAATGGACAAGAACCCACAGCCAGGACAGAATATAGAGAAATTAAATGATTGCAGTATAGGTATTGGACATAGATTGGGCCGCATACTTTCACCATATCCATCTAACTTGCTTTAATTATATGCAGAACGTATAATGAGAAAAGTTGGATTAGAAGCTGGCAACTGAGACATCAAACGCCGGATATTACACTTATAGCGGGAAAATCTGAAAACACTTATAAGGAAAGTGAAAAAGATGGAAATGTGGTTAATGTGCAGAAAATAAAGGTTTAGGCCACACGACTGGCAGCCAGTTTAGTCTGGATGGTGCTGCGGTTACAGACAGCTTTGGCTTTCCTGGAACAATCGACAACAAAGGTTCCAGCTGTTAGGAAATATGTCACAGAGCAGCGCTTCACAGAGCTGCAATGGACTTAGAGAAAAATCTTCAAAGTACAGAAGCAGATCTAAGAGCAAAGATCAGAATTGTTCAGAATATACTATTTTCTGTGACTGCATGAATGTGAAAGCGGGACAATGAAACAAGACAGGAATCAATGCCTTTGAACTTCGGTGAAGACAAAAAAATGATCATGGAATGCAAGAAAAAACAAGAATACTAGTGATCAAATCAAGCATCGTCTTTCAATCGATGCACAAATACCTAGTTATGTTATTTTGGACACATTATATGTGTGTCATGAGAGACATGGTGCATTGTACAAGACAATAAAGATTAAAAATTTCATGGTAAAGGGGAAATTGATCAGCAAGATGAATGGATTTAATCATCACGACCATGAAAATTGGTCAGAGCTGTGACAGGCTTGATGAGGTTACTGAGTGGTTAAAGTGATGAACTGTTAATCTGTTGTGCTCTTTACATGTGGGTTCAAATCCCACCCCAGTTGGGAAACTGTCTTTCTATTGTTTGAATCCTAGCAGTAACACAGAGAGATTTCATGGTTGGGAAAGACCCCCAAATGGTCCAAGGTTTGACTTATATACAGACACTCCTTTGCTTGCGAATGAGATACGTTCCGAACGGCCGTTCGTAACTTGAAATGTTCGTAAGTCGCTATTCGACATCATTCTAAGGATATATGCAAGTACAAAGAACTAGGTTGCTGGGAGTACGTACGGTATGCTGCTGTGCGGTGGGAGTAGCGGCCAGAAGTCATACTAGGCAGAATTGGTGTGCAGAAAAAAAATTATGTTGCAGACAGGAAACAGGAGCCCAATGAACACAATTTTAATTTACAGTCCTCTTCGTTCGTATGTTTGAGAGTTCGTAAGTTGACAGTTCGTAAGTAGAGGAGCGTCTGTATATGCATTTTATTTATTTGTATTACCACTGATTTAACTGCACCTAAAATAATAATAATAAATAATAAAAATAAATAATAAAAAATAATAAACAATGCTGGTATCTTGTAGACTTTGTCCAGTATTTCTTTGAATTGGCATCAGTATAACCGCAACCCTGTCCTGGATAAGCAGTTATGGATGAGCAGATCCGGCTTTTGTACATTCCTTCTGGGATTGCTACGCGAATCTGTGTGTCCCGAAACACAGGCGTAGCTGAGAGCGGCAGCTGCGGCACACAAAAGATCCACGGCTGCCTAACGTGAGCAGCTGGCCTCCCTCTGTTCCGCGCAGAAGTGCCTTTCGGCCCAGGAGCCACAGCGACAGTGAAAAGAGCATCAGAAAACAAGGACAGGGTCACAGGGCCGTAAGAGCAACACAAAGAGTGCGTGTTAGTTTAATGGCTTTGCTCAAAACGGCACAAGTTGGGCGGAGTGAGGGAGGGAAAGGGCAAATGTAAGAGCCGGTTAAGGGAGCATTCATAACTGACCTGGCCTGCAGCAACGAGAGGTGGCAGCAGAAGAAAGTCATCAAAGAACTAGAGATATGAAAGCAGGGGCTCTGTAGAGAGCAGGAGTCTTCTGTCCTGAGGGGAACACATTACTTCATCAGTAGAAGTGACCTGGAGAAGATTGGGACGGGCATGCCAGAATAGTATAATGCACCTTTCAAGAAGAGAGCCGCCGGTCTTAAAGGCCAGCACCCATCCGCTTGGAGATTTTGCCCAACAAGTGAACAGAAGAGGGTAGATCTGTGCTACCTATGATATATATCAATTGTAGGGTATAGGCACACTGATTTTTTGAAAAAAATGTAACTTTGGAGCTCAGTTGCTCAAAACTTTGTTTTTGTGGGATAGCCCACTTTACCTCTCAAGGGCACATTTTGCCAAGGGGGTTCAGACTTTCTACTTGTGCCTCAGGGTATGACAGTCATCGATGTGGTTCCACCTGATGCCTGACGCCAAGAGGGTAAAGCTGCCGCTCTGAGATGCAAACCCCTAAGAATGAGAAGGTGCGATCCCACAGGCTTGGAGGAGGAACTCCACGAGGTCACCAAGTCTTGGAGGAAGTTCGCGTCCGCGCTCGTTCCCCATGATCGGTGCTGCCTCTTCTGTTGACTTCAAATTAGCAAATAGCAAATCTGGAAGAGGAGACCAGCGCCGTCGTGGGCAGATCCCCTTCAAGCTTGCCAGCCCCGCAGTTTCACTCCCAGCTGTTCTTGACACCCCCCCTCCCCCCATGTATCGCCACCACCCAGGCTGTTTGTTTTGCTCCGCCAGCACGCTGCGTGCGCTCGTGTGGCTCGCGCTATTTTAATTACCGTTTTTTGTCCTCCACGCTGTGCACACGGTGAGGTTGCCAGACTGTGACCGGCGCAGCTGGCGGCATGGTGCGGCCGTGGGGTCGAGGGGGGGCAAGAGCTTTCGCGGCGGGGTACGATCTGCTATGTGGTCCACCACGCTAAACCTCACCGTCTTTCCTCCTCACCTACAAGTTTCTGGTTGGATCCAGCACCGCCAGCCAACACTCAGTGTAGAAACTGAAACGTTAAGGACGCCTACGTGTCTCTGTATCCTTGAACAAATGGATAGATCGACAGGATTCATTTTGTACCTGGGAAATCACCCCCCACCACCTCTAGCTCTTGCCTACAGCCTCATGGGACATGTGGGTCACCATTAAAAGAGATGGGACTTTTTTTTCTTGGTGGGGACCCTCGGGGCTCTGCTCTTTGTTCTCCAAAGACATCAGCCAGCCAGAGCGTACGGAACGTACCAGAACAGTCTCATTTCTACCTGTGAAATTGCATTTATTAACTCTCTAAGCTGAATTAATCCATTGCGTGACCTAATTGGCGGTTACAGTCTGTCCCCCTCGTCCTTGCTGTGGGCGGCCGCAAGCCGGAGTACAAGATGGATACATACAGTATTGAAGCAGGATGCAGGAGTTTTAATGTTCAGTGTTAATATGAAAAGGGACCTTCTTCTCTGTGTGGGTCTGCGAGGTAAACTCAGATTGGCTGAGGGTTGTAAGAAATAACCTGCAGCAGTCCCTTACAAAACGGTGGGTCTCTGCTCTGTGAATGACACTGCACTAGGCCACGATCTGCCTACACTGCTTGTAGGCACTGGTGAGTAAGCTCGTTCACTTGAGAAAGAGTAAAAACCAGCCCAAAATGCTTCAGATTCTTATTTTGCTGTCTAGAAATGTCACATTTAAGTATTTTTTCATGAAAATTATTTTATATTTCTTACTCTTTTAGCCAGCCTATACATATTAAAAATGAAAGGAAAAGTAGATTTCAATGGTTCTACTAAAATATTGGTCAGTTTCACCCTCAATTTTCTGCTAGAGAAAAACTGACTATTCTTTGTACCAAAACAAAGTTTGAAAAACATTATTTTTTCAGGAGATTCGTAGCTAATTCCCACAATCAGTGGCAGAAATGGAAATGAAAGTGAGGTCTCCACTCATGAGGTCAGGTGGTACCCCAATAGCTATATCTTAACAACCCTTAAAGATAATGAATTGAAATTTTGTGTCTTTATTTTGCATTAAAACAATGAAACATATCGGATTATCAAATTAACCTGGGCCAATTTTCACCTGCCGGTACCCAATGATGGTACAATGATGTCTCCCCCGGGCCAGGTAAGGATGCAGCTTGGTACCGCCTGGTACCATCATCCTGCATGGTGGCACCAGTCAGGCACGTCCCACACCAATCGTGGCACCAATCGAGGTACGCTGCATGATTGCCAACGGAACGCCAGAATTGCACTGTCTCCAGATGGGGGACTGACATGTGTCATCCATCAGGCCCCTCCCCCTTCATGGTGATTGGCACACGGTGACAGACTCACATGCTGTCACATACAGAGAACGCAACACCTCACATGTGATCAAATATGCTGGAGCACATGTTACAAACGCTCACTTAAATACCTCCACACAACTCTTGAGGCCCAGGGTGTGCATCAAATGCCCAGAAGCATATGGGAAGCAATGGAAGTCTCTGTCGCACATTACAGGGCTCACATACACACAAAATACCACCTTTTCGTCGCCATAAAGAGGCGCCCATTCAGAAGACCCATATTATCCAGATTTTAACAAATCAATGAATGAACAATGAGTTTAGCAAACAACTTTTATTTAATTTATTCCTGCAAAAGAACATTTTCACGCTTCATAAGCTAACTAGAATGATTTGTCATAATAAAACAAACACTTTCCACATTAAAGGACCCAATTAAAACGAAAACTTTAAATACCACAGATATCATCTGGAGGAAGTTTAAAAAAGGAAAAATGAAAAGAAAGTTATAAACCAATAGGGCATCTCGCCAAAATGACGACGGTTCCCTCTAAAGCAGATGTATTTAAAGCTCTGCTTTCGTTCTCTTCTGAGCAGGAGACGCAGAGGACAGAGGGCTCCCTTCGGGTCCTAATTCCCCAGCACATTAGTCCGTGAAAAAGGAGGAGCCACAGTGGGTCAAAGAGAGAGCCTGAGAGACTACAAGCCTGACTTGCTCATTAATCAGGGGGACAAGTAGGCTGTAAGGGGTCGTTTTGTAGCAGAGAAATGCAGCCGAAAAGAAAACAGAACTGGAAGAATTAGACAATGCATATGAATCCTTAAAAGCAAAAGCTTGTTTCTGGCACAACCTTAAACCACAAAGCAAACTTCCTGTTTGCTTTTTGACTACTTTCATAATATCAGTAAACCACGGCAGCTGATCGTCAGCACTGTGCCTGCAGACGCCGCGCTTAATGAAGTTCAGCTGGCCCTGATTGGGTTGATTATGCTGTTAGAGATAAGTAGAGTCAGCTGGCGAAATCAGGGGCCTTTTCTTGCGAATCTGAGGTTCCCAGTGACACGATTGTGGGTTGGGCCAAGTCTAAAAGTTCGGCTTTCCTCCTTGTGCTTTGTAGATGTTTGATTGAAATTGGCTTGTTCTTAGTTCAGGGAGCTGGGAGGGAGCAAAAATGAGGACTGTCTACAAGACCTTGAGGACTGGGCTAAGAAATACTGTCATAGATTTCTATGGAGAGGCCTTGACCCTAGTTCATGTTTAGTTATTTTGTGTGATAATCATGTTTGTTTCCAGAGTGGTGTGGCCCAGTCTGCCACCGAGATATCCGGGCAGTGCACCTTTTCTGCTGAGTGCTCTCGCTCCCTGGCCACGTGCATTAGTCGAGTCTCTTAGCCTGGAACAAAATGAAAGGAGGCAGCTAACACAGCACTTAAGGACGGGGATGATGAGAGGGAGCCGGGCTGCTGAGCCTCTCTTCCGGGAAGCACGGTCTTCCGTGGTCCCGTAAATGTCACTCCGCTCTTGGGAAGCGCAGCTCTCAGGCGAGAGCCGTCTGTCTGGACGAATTTCACGAAATCTTCTGAAGTCCCACTCCTTGGAGCTGGTGAAGAGCAGGGTTTTCCCACCTGTTATTTACCTAAAAATGCAGACCCTGTGATTTTGTCTGTTGCTCCCATGTCATGGATTTGGAGTGGCTGAATCCCGTAACAATTCCAAGGTAGCTACCGAACTGTAATATGTCCGAGACGTGTAGCACGCTGGGGTTGCCTCACCACATCGAGTACAGCAATAGTCTCATTTTGCTTTTAACAATGTCTCTGGCTTCACACAGCTCGTCTGCAGCCCGACGTCCTCAGAGAGTAAACAGGGAGTTTTCCTATTGTGCCATTAGCTGCGATCTTCTCTTTGCAGAGGGTTACAGTAGGTAGTTATTGGTGAGCCAAATCAAAAGCTCTCTGTGTCTTTCTGACGTCGGAACAAACCGAGGATTGTGATTCTCAGATGTTCATTAGCATGATGGGCTCACCGTGGTTTAGTGTGATAGATATACGTTAGCATTTGCCATGTGCCGTGGTTTTGTCCCATTACTCTGTGCAGGGTGACTGTCGCCAGGGTAACACCTGGGGAAGTGGTCCCAGGCTGGGGGGGTGGCCCAGGAGAAAGCCCATGCGGAAGGAGTTGTGCAAAACAGAGGTATGGTGGATGTAATTTTGTCCCAGGCCTGGGAATTACGCATGACGGGCATGATTCTGTGTTTTCTGTGTTTTTTTTTGTAATTTTCCCATAAACATCCTCCAGAAAAACAGGAAGCCGACAGGCATTCAGGGAGCAGTCTACAGGCTTCTTCCGTGCCAAATGTCACATGAGGACAAGATGGCTTCCAGATCCATTCTGCTAGGGAACGGGAGGACGGGCATCCCTGTATCCCGTCAGGTCAGGTGCTTTCAGGCCGGGGAGATTTTAGGAAAATGCCTTGTCTAATGCACATTCATTACTGCTGATTGTTCGAGACGAGCCTCTTTGACCAATGGGGTAATGCAGCGCGGGGGCGGGAAGGCGAATGAATCGAGGTCCTCCCACACGTTTTTAACTGGGAAAGCTGGGGAAAAAACGACCCATAAATCAAAACGCCCACGGAATACCGTTTAGATTTTTGGTTACTCTTCTCAGCGTTAAGTATCCCTCCCCATGCATAATGAATAAATTTTACACCAGCCGGCCCCCCGGCCCCCCAATGAGATGCTAATGTATGCTTGTACCGGAAGTTTCTCCGTGATAGTAGCATTTAATACGCCAGCTGTGTGAAGGTGTCAACACATGAAGGTTAATTCCTTTTCCGTTCACCTCCTCTCACCCCCCTCAAAAACCAGACTACCCAAATCCTGGGCCCATGGGACGGGGGTAATGGGGGTGAATTAGCATGGATGTCCCTGCACCTAATCTTACCACCCCCACCCCCGCCACTGCCTGATGTATGAACCGGCCTTGTCTCTACTCCGCAGCCAATCATACGTAGGGGGGCGTCGTCCTGGGGCCCGAATGACAAAGGGAGGTACGGTGTTACTCCCTAAATCTAACTTGGACTCCTGCTCAATATTGGCTGATCAGAAGTCAGTTAAATCCCATCTTGAACACAAATGAACACTAAAGTTACATGAAAAAGAATATTATTAGCATCTTCTTGCACCCCTGCCTTGTGCCCGATGAAGCCTGAGATCGACTCCGGCCCCTGACCCTGACCAGAATATGCGGTTAGTAGATGAATGGATGGAATCACTCACCACACAATTAACCATAAAATAGAACCTTGTTTCTCCACTGTATATTAAGTGTTTCGCTCTGATTTACCGGTGGTTGTTTTTAAGCTGCCATCACGTGACGCTTTTATAATATGATTTGTCATGAAGACAGGTGTGATTTGCAACCTTATGATCTAAGACGACAGCGCCAACAATAACAATCAGTTAATCAATGGACACTAATGGTATCTGCAATTAGACCAGTATTGATCCAGGCTAGTCGCGAGTCTCCGAAGTGCAGCTGATGTCCATGAAAGTTTATATCTGCACTCGTTTTGCTAATAGACTGTGGTCTTTGTTTTTGGAAACTGCGAAAGTAAGCATGGAGGCTCAGCCACACTGTATGATTTAAGTCACCGTCGATTGTGTTCTGATTAAAAATAGTACTTTTGATTTAAAAAACAAAAGTTTTCCTCTTTGTTTATTACGAAAATAGCTTAAATTCTAAACACAAACCCAGGGAATACCCAGGAGAATTTCGATGCAGTCGGCCAGCCCGGCCATTAATCCGGACTGGCGTGCAGGCGTTTAGGCCGCTTGAGAGGTAATAGCTGTTTTCTGTCCCTCCTTGTGTAGTGTGGACTCGCTCGGCCATAGTGGCAGTGTGGAAATTACATCGCGGCCGTTATTGGAGCGTGACGGGACCCAGACACTGTCTACTCTCTCTCCCCGAGACTTGCCTGCTCTGGTAAGGCCTGTGCAGTTCGGCTTGTGTCTCTTTTATCCCCCGTCCTTGCAGGAGAGCGAAAAATACAACCCCCCCCCCTCCCCTTCCGTGACTCAGCGGCAGCACCTGCTGATCAACTTTGCACCTTTAATTTGATTCCCGGTCGGGCAGACGGATTCTCTCGGGGGCCCTGATACTCTTAGCGGAATATCCCGTCGATTGTCTCACAGGGTAAGGAAACCGGGAGGAGATTCCCGTTATAGCACTATGGAGTTTGGAGTGTAGACACCCTACAGGGAACTGGAACATTGTACAGTCAGTAACCGGGATAGGAGGCACTGAGCACACTCCAGTACACACCCCTGGAAGATGGACGCCTTAATGCACATGTTTGCTTTTCTTAACCGTGTTATGCTTGTTTCCTGAGGAGAGGGGGCGTTGACTCCCTGCCAGGTGGAAGACTTCAGCGTCTGTCCCTCCACCCCCCCCACACCCCCCCGGCTGCCGACCCCACAGACTGCAATGGCATAAATGGAACGATGATTCAAGGTGAAGCCTTCTGGGTGGACAGGCACAGCGAGGTCAGGTTAGCCCGGCAGGTGTGCAAGGCGGAGATGGGATGGAGGAACAGTGATGAAGAGATGAGCTGCATACCCCCCCCCACCTTCCTCCTTCAAATGGGCCGCCTGACCAGTCACTGCCCGACGGGGGGGGGGGGGGGGGGGGGAGCTGAGATGTTCACTGGGTCGCAGCTAATCGTTTCTGACTGACCGATCCTTATTTACCAGATAATTCATCCAAAGCCAAAATGTACCCCCCCACCCCCAAACGCTCCGTGGGACAGACACAGAAACGTGAAAGGGGTCGTGCCATATCCTTCAGGTGTCACTCCTCTTTAAGGCACCTCATTCGTCAACATTTCACACACATCAGTTTGAATCAAACTCAGTTAAAACACACACAAGCACAGCGCGTACGACCTCCCCAGCGATCGCCGGGAAACACGCACCGGGACCAAGCACAACAACACATGTTGCCTTTCCCACTGCCATCCTAACATCAGCGCAAAAACAATTTTCAATAACCATTCTAATATCAAAATGTTTTTGACAGTTTTTAAGCGATGTTATTGATGCTAATTGCTCTGAAATAAGCATATCCTAATTATATGAAAATTAGCACTTTAAAAAATGTTTCATAATTCGTACATAAACGATGAACAAGCAGAGGGACGAAATTGTCATTCGGAAAAACTTCAGTGGCTGTTTGAGCGTAAAAACATGTTTAGATAAAACTGTCTTTACAATATTACAGGGACGTCCTCAGATGGGGGTTGGTACCTGAGTACTTATTTCAATGACTAGTATCAGGGAACCGACTGTAGCTTTCTTGTAGCTTGTAAAACAGCACATTCGCTTTATTTATAAAAGTATGTTACCTCAGCCTACCTGTACAGCCAATCACACCTTGTACAGCTAATCAATCATCAGGGTATGATGATTTAAATTTCCCATCTTCCTGTATTAACGTTATTACCAATTTCCAAAATTACAGGGGTAATTGTACTGTAAATTTTGACATGTAGGTGTGGCTGGTCTGCTAAAGCCTTACATGAGCAGAGCTATTTAAAGAATGACATTTTAATGGATATTCACCACATATACGGCTTATATGGCGAGGACCCCGCATAATCCACTTAGATTCACTTAAGGTAGTGTATCTGAGCATGTAACAAAGGCAGCCTATTCCAGAATTCATTTAGCCTTCCTAAAGGCATTCCACCTTAAAGACTGCCCCTACAGCTACTGTAAATGGAATAGCATATGCAGATTAAATCCCAGATGGTTCTGAATGCATCTGCATATACTGTCATTGTAAGAACGTTTATTTTGCCTGGTGTGTCCTGCTACCGCAAGGCAAAATGCGGCATTACTCATTTTTATTCTACATCAAAGAGAAAATTGCAGGTAACTTCGATCAAGAGGTTTGCAAGATTACATTCATACCATTTTGATCACGGCTGCAGTGAAGTAGCCACGAAAAAAAGCTTCCACACTGGTAGCCAAGAATAATTGGGATCTATAGAAACTAAACTGAAACTGTAAGATATTCTGTTTTGGTTAAGCCCAGGGTGATCCATGCAAACTTCACTGCAAGCCAAAATATTGCTTTATTACCTTCTTATGACATTCTCCAGCGTGGGCACTCGTAAAGCGTCACACACTTACTATCAAAGCATTTTTAGTCTGGCACCTGCTGGGGGGGGTACTCTAGTTTCTCGCACCTTTGTGGACTGAGTAATAACCTTTTAGAGTATTAGTCAGAATAATTTTACGGTATGAGAGGAAACAGCCTGTTTCTTTTTCTCTAGAAATATTTTAGCCAAAACAGAGTCAGGGAGAGCTGCTCAGGGGCAGTCTGAGGCTGTGTGGGTTGGCCTCCGTGCCTCTGAGCAGGAGGTCGCTGGTATGACTCAGCAGAATATTCACATGTGCTTCGGGCCCTTGAGCAAGGGCCTCAACTACCCAAAATGCTCCAGATACTCTGCTCCTTAACTTAACTTAAGCTTTGCTGTCACCAGTATGTGTGTGTATGACTGCATAAACTTTAGAGCTCAAAGGAGAGCATACTTGAACATATTTGAAAAGATGTATTCTGATGTTCTTCTGCAAATGGCAAACGAAGTTTAATTTTCCTTTATTTTTACCTCATCGATCCATATTCCAATTTCTTATTCAGTACAAGGTTGCTGGAGGGGGGTGGGGGCTACTACAGACAGCATTGTTCACAAGGCTGGGGGACACCCTGACTGGTATGCCAGTCCATCACAGCCACCATGAAATTCAATCTGCAATTTTAAGCAAAACAAACAGCCCAGGCAGAGGAAGGAATTCACTGCACTGGTCTGTAAACTTGATTTTCTGTCACTTTCTTCTTCCTGCCTCCCTGCTCCAGATGGATCAACAGCAGGTTTCCAATGTGCACATATTTTCCATATTTTTTCAGCAGAGGCAAGCAAAGCTTAATGATCCCCTTATCGTTGTGTACTATCAGCAACCGACCGATTCCAGCCAATGAAAGTACTCTGTCTGACATAGCAAGAGGTTTGGAAATAGTATTGACGCGTGCGTTAGCTTGTGATGCATTTTAATCAAGGTCAGCGAGATGGGATTCGTGCCTCGTTTGTTCAGACATAAGTTACTTTGGCTAAGGGTTCTAGCATGTGTGTAGCTGAAAATTCCACAAGTCTATGGGTATGTGAACTGGAGCAGTAAAAGGTACTTAATGGCTTTAGTAGTAAAAAATAAAACTGGATTGTACATGATATAGCAGTCTTAGTATGATAATTTGTGTCTTAATTTGCACCCATAGTCACATGCAAGCAACACTGAGGTATCTTCATGCATGGTTTCTCAAAATCCCAAAATAGTAGCATCTAGCTGTAAAAGGGAATGGGGTAACTGTCAGGTGAAACGCTCATACTTTCCTTGCAGCTATGTCTTATAATCAGTCATCTTTTTACCTTTTTCTCTCAGCCCCAAATACCCTGGTATTTCTCAGCCTAGTCCTTGGGGACCCCTAGGGAGTCCACATTTTTGCTCCCTGCTGCACCAGATATTCAGCGTTCTCGATTGGCTAGGAACTGAGAGGGAGCAAAATTATGAACTATCTGGGAGTCCCGAAGGACTGAGCTGAGAAATACTGTCCTAAACGTAATCCCACCACTGTCCTTCTAAAGACCCAATTCCCACTTTGTTTTCCTTGAGCCTTTCCTGACCACTGTTTAGTTAAACTCATTTTTTCAACCCAAGTCCTTCCATGTCTGAGTCACAGCGACTCTTTCCCTTTGGCAGAATAAAGTCTCCATCCCGTCATACACCTCGCTTCACTACACGGCTTCATCCACACATATGCACAGTCTGCCACGTCACAAATGGACACTTAAGCTGCAGCTGATGAGGTGAAGGTGTCCAGGGGTAACGTTGCCATGTTTGAAAACTGCCCCCCGTGAATATAACCATGCAGCAGAGCGACACGCTAATCAAGCCTTTTTCATGAGGGCTATGATGTACTAGTGGCTCTTGCTGGAAGATGACGGCGACTCATCAAAGCCAGAAGGACTTATTGAAATGTTCCAAGGGTTTTAGCCCCAAACCCAGCTGAAGATAAAGGGCTGGTAATGAGTCCTTTATCAGAGCCGGGCAGCTCTCCTACTAGCCGGTGCCCCGGACACGGCCTAGCTGTTATTGACAGGTGTGTACCCTGCGATTAAATGGGTTATTGACTGCTTTGGGGACATGGAGGAGCGTCCGTTGCAGCAGAGGTGTTACAGGGACACATCGCAGGTGCATTTGCCTCTGCCTCTGCCAGCATTTCACTGGACGACACATCCAAGTGAAGGGATGGCGATCACCTCGCGAACACCAGTCCAGAAATAGGCACAGCGTGTCCGCCAAGCGGCGAGCAACGACACCGAACCGCTCGCATCCCCTTTCAGGTTCACCCAGTTTCGTTCACACGCCCAGTGAATCTTCATCATCCGCTCAAGATCAAGATGTGTCTACGCTTACATCACAGCACTAAACCTAAGCATGGTCCCATTCAGTTCTCGCTTGCTTTTTCCTACTGAACATCGGCTGCATGCCCAGCAGCACCTGGGTGTTGTTCTCTCAGTCAAATCGCGGTAAAAGGTAAATTTGAAAGAGCTGCCGTCCGGCATAAGCCTTGACAAGCTTCGGGTCGGAAAAGATGCAACGCAGGTGAGATTCCCGGCTCCATTCCTCCATGATCGTTCTCCGCTCCAAATCACTGACATTATTTCTTTGAGCTGAGACTCTCGACATACTCCGTTGGAAGTGGGTGAGTTTAATAATTTATAAGGAGTCCAAGGTATTCATGGGCAGGAAGATTGAATTTTTCACTTACAGTTTATCTAGTCCTTGCAGGTGGGGGCTTTCCAGAGGTGTATTCGGGTCCTTGTCAATGTGCTTCACCGGTATTGGCTGTGACATTAAATTAAATAGGTTATTGACTGGCCGTCGCGTTGACGGCGGGCTCCTGGAGTCAGCTCTCGGCGCCTTCCGTGACCCAACCCGCAGTAGGTCAGCACACTATAAATCAGGCTATAATAGATCCTGCACCAGTATCTAAAGTTCTTGTTCTACCTTTATTTGTTTTTAATTTGTATCGATGGTAATCCCGTGCCCTCCACGAATAACACCCAAAAACCTCGTGCCTTTTGCCCTCCCTGGTCTTGTCTTTTCTCCTCCGCCATGTCGAGCTGAAGCTGTTAGCAGAAGACACACGCCTTCGGCGACTGGCGAGCCGTCTTGGGGTCACGTCTTCCATTCTGGAACAGTAAACATGGACAAGGGAGAAAGAAAAAGGTCAAGTCAAGGTGGTCTGGCAAGAGGCAGGTGACCGTTTTGACGTAGCATGTGAATGGTTGGCATCAGCGAGAGACAGGAGCGTTTGTCTTGTTTGCCGTTTAGCATTTTTGGGGTGTTTCTGGGAGATTTTTAAGACAAAAGAGCAGACTGTGAATCCACTACCTTCCTCATTTCAACGTGGTACCAGGCCCATCCATTTATCTGTCCATCCGTGACGGTTTGAATAACAAATTTCGAAGGCGGATGCCAGGTGGACCCCAGAACGAGAGCTCGGGGCTGAACGGGAGGTCCAGCCATTTGCCATCTGTGGCACGTTCCGGTGCCTCGCCAAACACCGGCAGGCATTTCAGGGAGGGGAGCTGGCAGGGGCGTCGCGCTGCCAATTCTGCGCCAGTCAGCCTTTCGGCTCCAGAGCCGAGGATGGCACCGGCCCAGTGCTATTACCGGCACAGAAGTGCAAAACAACCCGGGGGCGGAGGGGGCCTCCGCAGGCGTGTCGACGGGGTGCATTTCCCTTTCGTTTGCGTCGCAGGTTCTTCGCAGGTCTCAGTAGCACCAAACTGCTTATTTCCTGGGACCAATTTCCCCCACGCAACTGCAGTGGAATGGGAGGGGAAAAAAAATCTGCAGCCATTGGCTCCATTCCCCCGCTCCTGTTCACGGGGTGGGATTTGATTGATGCGTGGCCTCCTGCCGCCGCCGCCAGCCGCCTTTGGAGCGCGTGCAGCGTGCGGAACGTGTAGCTGGCCAGATGTAATTTGGGTAATGTTGTGTAGATGTTGGAGCGATGATGATAAAATATGGCCAAGAGCGCAGATGAAGAACGCGGTGGGGCCGGGGGGAGGATCCTGCTGGTGGGGGAATGGTGTGAAGATCAGGCTGAGGTTGGGGGGGGGTGGGTGGGTGGGGGCGTGCAGGGAACACAAATACCCTCATATAATTTAGAACCTGGAACGGGCAACAGGAAGGCTTCACAGTGCATAAAGAGAGACAAATATAACACTGTGTTCCCTCACTTCTGGCACCCAGGCCAGGATGTGGAAGGGCAGGATAGGCGCAAGAGCAAATCAGACAAGAGAGCGGGGCGGGGGGGGGGCGGGGGTTGGGGGTGGCCGAGGCAGGTGGCAGGTGTTGTGAAATGAGATCATTCCAGTGCCGGTCTCAGAAGTGCAACGCGTCGCATCGCGGTCAGGTGTAATGAACAGCTTTTTCATTGCTGGGCATCTCCAGATGGAACTCCTGTCTCCGATCTGGAAGGCGAAGGAGGGGGTCAATCTACTGGTTGACTAGTACTGGTAAAGTCCGCTGTAAAGCTGCGTGGTCTGAAAAACATCGATGCTTTTCTTTAGCCTCTTTACTCTCCCGCTGCTGACAGTGACCGGGTAGAAGCAGCCATCGAAGCAACTTTTCTTTGACTCTTTGACTTTAACTTTTTAATTCCTGCCCGGTTCCGGAGAGCAGGCAGGGCACGGCGCTCACACTAAGTCACAGAAGCCCGTGGATCTCCGGGCTGCCGATGCAGGCCTCCGTTTTTATTTGCTTTTAATTTGTATCGATCCTTCTCCCGGGCTTCAATTTTGCGAGTGTCAGAGAGGTGAGCAAGCATTACAATATACAATGTTTTCTCTTCTTCCTTATCGGGTGGGGGTTGGGGGTGGGGGTGGTGGGATGAAAAGCAAATGGCACCTTTGTGCGCCGACGTGAGGCCGCCGGAGCGGAAGGGCTTTGGAACGTCGGCCGGAATTGAAAAGGTCACAGGTTCAGCTGCCCAGACAATGACAGGCCTCTGCCTCCACACTCCTGTGGTTCCAACGGAGATTAAAAGCATCAGGGAGATAAGCAGAGGTATCGGGAATACTTTCTGAGGCAGTCAGATCAGGGATTGGGTGCTGGTGATGGGGTTGAGGGGGGGTCGGGGGGGGGGGGGGGGGGTGGGGTCCTTGGCCCGAGACCGGCACGCGTCAGACAGAGGAGAATGTTCAGCACTGACCTTGAAATGTGCTCGTCTTTGTCTACAGAACGGGCAACGCAAACACGCAACCAAGAATGACCAATAATGGCCCAGTGTCTGGCATAACACGGTAACTGGTGAAGGGATGCCCAGTCCCCCATTTCCTCACTCAAAACTCATACGGCGCATTATGTACGAGTGTTACCATCGTTAGCAATGAGAATAACCCGGCCGTGCTGCCCTAACACCAGTGTCGCTAGAACCAAACAGAATATAGCAGCAGGTTTATGGAGACATAAAGGTATCATTTGCAGAATATTATGCAGTTTATTATAGGGGAGGGTGTGACTGTGTATCACTGTGACTGGTGCAATAAGATATCACTCCCACGCAGTGCTTGCATTTTTTTTTTTATAAAATGATGCCATTTTATTTCTCGTTTGCACAAGTACATAGGAATGCTTCCTCTTGTATATTTCATTTTGCTCTCCTTTGAGAAATACACACACATATACACAACTGAGAGTGAAGCCTGGGGTCCGAGCTCAGGGTCAGGCCATTTAGCCGGCCCCCCTGGAGCGTTTTGGGGGGGGGGGGTAAAAGGTCCCTCTCCAGGATCCAATGGTGGCATCTGACTGTTGATTGCGGTATTTGAGCCAGTGACCTTCTGATCACATGCATAGATGCCTAGCCTGCTGAGATGCACACCGCCCACCACCAGCACGCAAACTCGCAGTTACATGCACGAGCACGCACGGGAGAAACATGAACATGCATGCAAAGGTGCACTTGCGGACATGCATGCAGAAACAAAAAACAACGCTACGAGCGATGTGTTCATACATATCATACTTATACATACGCACACACATGCATGCCCTCGGCCCGCCGCCTCCGACACAGATGCACCACTCTCCTGTTTAACCCCACAAGCACCCCGGTTTCCCCCCCTGCCTTCGGTGAACCGGATAAAATATTTCATGCTTATTGAACAGACATGATACGGCTCCTTCTGTCTGAGGGATGATATGTGGACCAAAAACAAAAGCAGTGGTCGACCAAAAGAGGTAAAACATACGCAAATCCTTCGGTACCACTTCGACTCGGATCCTTAGCTTACCGGCAAATAAGTGATTCTGACAAAGCAATGACTAGCACAGTACTGAAACTCGTCTGATGAAGGCGAAACGTTCCCTACCAGGTTTGCTGAAGAGGAACGCTCTTCCACTTAAGAAAACAACACTGATTCTCCGGTCATTGTGACACGACAGGGAAAAGAAATACATTTCCTGGCAGAAAACGTTCTAAAATGGGTTAAGCGTTCTGAAATTAAATGGCATTTATATCACATCAGTCATCGCTAATCCCCAGTTAACTTCTTATCCATCCCTGCTGGACAGCACCTCTGTGACAACTCAGAAAGTTGTTGCTGGAATGGCAGACGCATCGCTCAGAATTTTGATGCTTTAACTGAAATTGTTTTGCGGTGTTGCTTTTTTGATGCTTTCATTATTTCGTGGTGTGGCTCAGGACTCCTTCTGGGGCTTAGCGTCTGTTCTCAAACCGAGAGCATGGCTGTTAAAACTTCTGAGTCAAACGAATCATTCGGGGCTCGTTTGGAATCATTCTGGGATTCAGCCTCAATGCCCCGGACTTCTGAGGCATCCGGTGTCTGTGATTGGTCCTCAAAGGCCCAAAAATGTATCAATTTGAATTTTGGATGTTAGCCGCTCAGTAATAAAATCATCTTCATCGTCAGTGCAGGGTGATGATCGCACATTTTGGTTACACACAGATGAGGCTTTTGTTGGTCTGTTTTGCTCTTTATATTTTCGTTTTAATGAAGCAGAGCAGCGATGAATTTTCTGTTAGTCTATGCTCAGTAGACGGACTGACTGGCATCGCCCCCAACCCCCCTCCCCACCAAACACAGACAAACATAACCCCCCCCCCCCCCCCCAACAGTCACAGCTGGGAAGAATACACATGTTTACAGTTCCACCCATGCCCCACATCAAACATCGTACAGATGGGAGATAGAGAGTCCCTGTGCTGAATTGATCCCTCCAGCAAAGTGGGAGAGCGGATTTGGTGATGGCTGGGGGGGGGGGGGGCTGCTGCCTACGTGCAGAGGCAGAGTAGAAGGTATGGGGTGGGTACTGAACAGCTGGGGGGGTAGAGAGGCGGTCCAATCATTGGGGGGGGGGGGGGGGGGGGGGGAGTCACACTCAATATCACGACTCTTCTCTGCCCACCTTGATGTAGATGTTTTAACACAATAAAGCTGAGAAGTGGACTTTCAAAATGATTCAGTAGAGTTTTTTTTTTAAATTTTAATTTAGAAACGACAACCTGGGACCACTGGGGGGGGGGGTGGGAGGGAGGGGGGTGTAGTGACTGCAATGCATGATAATGGGTCTATCTTTCCTTAACCAATCATACAGAGGTAACACCCCTCTTAGGATTAAAGTCACAGATAAAGATGCCCATTAAACATTGAGCAAAGCGGCTTCACTCACACGAAAAGCCAAATCTCATGGGCAACGCGGCTTTCCAGTAACATCTGCAGAGCATTAAAAAACAATATTACCATGTCATTCTCATTTTTACATAATCGTATTCTTTACAATTCACTCGTCCACCAGAGAATACAAAAACCGAACAAACAATGCATGGTTGCCATGCAACAGGAACATTACTAGCTAACTACTACCAGTCCGTTTTTAACCTGCCTTTTAAATCTGAGAATGATGCTCTTTGTTGAATCATCCGCATGGAGATCTTTGATGCCACCTACACATGGCATGCTAGGTATTTGGGAACTTCATAATGCCTCTGGCCACATTTATGTCACTCGGCACTGGGGCTGAGAGCTTTCATGAAATGAGTCTTTTGGCCCTTGAAAGCCTCCAATTTTTCAATTAAAATGTCAGAAAGAGGATGGACTCTTATATGATTTCGCATGTTTAAGAGGGACCGCTGAATGCGATGTGTTCCTCCGGGTGATTACAAAATGTACGAGGACATGCCGGTGCCCATTCGGACACTGCTGCCGAGGGTGAATGAAGACTTTATTAGATTTAACCAACGGCTCCCAGGAGCTGAGGCAGGAATGTAAGGAAGATTCCGGAAAAAAGGGTTTCTTTTTCGCACTTTCATTCCCAGTCGCTGCCAGCTTTAATATTTCACAGTGTACCCTGTCAAGTGTTGTAACTTTCCGGGTAATTCCGTGTCATTTAAGGTGTCTTCAAGCCGAAGCAGTTATATATGCAGATGGGTTGAGAATGAGGGAAAGGTATTGTTTAATCACCCTTCACTAATCTTTAATTAGCTAGCCTTAATCTCCTAATGACTTCTGTCTTCCATCTTTTCCACTTAAAGTGCAAGGTATCTGTTGTCTGTTCTCATAGCTGTAGACTCTTCTGTTAGATCTGACAATCTTTTGTATTCCTGTTAATAACTGTAGCCACAAATATTTTTTTTGACCGATTCCACTTAAAATTGCCCATTTGTTGGATAATTTGTCCCTGTTTCGATAATTAAAGTAATTTATTAGTGTCATAATCTCAAATTTCGTTCTATTACGGTTACTGGGCAACACAGTAATGTATATTTTGAATAATATTTGAAATGAAATATCATGTGCAAAAAATAAAAACAGGGCGGGTCAGTCCTACAGGCGCTAATTTCTGAGGGGGTGCCGACTTGCCAGCCAATTTCACTTTGCGTTGAATGGGGGGCTCTGGAGCTGATGCTCCCCTAGGGTGTCCAACAGCTAGGACCGGTACTGAATGAAATTATAAATATATCCTCCACTCAATATAATATGAATAAAAAGCGTTTTTTTTTCCTCAACAGGGATCTTCTTCTCCCCCCTTCCCATGTGTTTACGTCTCACTTTGTTTTATGGATGCAGGTTTAATTGCTTTTCATAATTAGTTCTCTTTCGTCTAATTAACCCCAGGTCATCCGGTGACGTCGCAGTAATTTAGCTGATTAGTTGGACCTAAGTGGTTGGCAGGAAACCTTATAAGATGCAGCGTAAATGAGCAAACGAGGAAAAGCTTGTCATGTGAGCTGCGGGGCCCCTGCTTGTCATACAGATTATGGGCTTGCACACCCCCCTGGCTTGGAAAAAAATAAAATAAGGAACCGAGTTGGAACCTGAGGAAAGTTCATTTCGTTTCAGTGAAATTGAGAAGTGGGCGTCCCCTAAGCAGCCGTACACAGTGGGTCGCTCCATTTAAAGGCACACACGCCGCTCTGAAAGTCAATTGACGCTGTGAATTGCTGAGACTCCATCACGGAAAACAATACGCCACTCAGGGGCCAAACCTAGGAATTGTGGGCCCTCTGTATGTATTATATTTGACATATTTTTGAGATATTCATGGGCCCTTGCGAAGTGTCAGGCCCCCAGAATCTGGCAGGGCATCCATGCCCCTACTGCGCCCGTGATGCCTTCCACAATTTCTCCGAACTAATCTCCCCCAGAAATGGGGACTTTTGAAGACGGCCCCCCACCCCCACCCCCATCCACCAAGTTCATATTGGGTTGGCTCATCCCTAAAGACGAAGAAAACAAGTGTAGACCTCCTTTCAGATTTCCTTCAGACGGAATTCTCCTCCTTGTCCCACTGCCCCCCCTCCGAGGCTACTCCCCCTTCAGGTAAGGCCTCCATTTCCATCGAAGCCCCGACCGATACGCGGCCAGGCTGCTTCAGTGAGCCGGGCCCCCAACATCAGAGCCGGCCGTGTACCTCCGGAAGCTCGGGGACCGTCTCTCCCGTGGCTCTGAAGGCCTCGTGACCCAGTCGCCCTCGCCTGTCAGAGGGAGAGAGGAGCGTGCGGCAGGGAGATAACCTGAGAGAGACAGACCCCTGGGCTCGCCGTGCCGTCCTTGACAGGCTTATTAACGGGGGCCTAGCGGGGGGAGAAAATGTCTATCGGCGAAAGCATCTTGAATAAAACCTCTCTTATCTGCAGGACACCAGGGATTAGAGTCTGGGCTTTTCTGATAAATTAATTATTCACTCTTATCTGTCAGGTAAAAGGCTGTCAGACAGGCCTACCTAAAAGGGGGGGGGGGATTAAAAACGGGGTGGAGGAAACAGAGGCGCAATATTTTGTGTATAAATTAGCCACACTGGCAGTAGGAGGTTTTTTCCCGTTTTAATCTGCCACCTTGACTCTGTCGGCATGGCGATTTACTTCCCTCACTGCTAATAACTTTCACCGGAGGGGGCAGAAAGGAGAACACAAACGAAATTAACGAGTCTGGACACTCACGTCCCGCGGTTCAAGCCGGTAACTCCCTGTGGGGGAATTTTGCACCGCAACCCTGAAAAGGATATCGTAATAGCGATAAAGAAAACAATTACAAATACTGTAAACAACCGCTGGATACTGTTTAGTTTTTTTTTTCTTCCTGTCCTGGCCACAGTCCAAGTGAGGCTTATCCACGGTGTGCTGTTTAGTCACCCGCTGCTTTCCGTAGCGAAGGCCATGCAGAGAAGAGGCTCGCGACGATCTCCCGAGGACGGCGGCATTACAGATGGTGCCGAGATATCCGTCCCTTTAATCCGTACAAACAGCACTTTGAATTATTAAACGGACTCTTTCGTTTGAACAATTAATTGTGGGATATTGAATCCCGCCGGGGTGGCGATGATGATCGTCCCACATGCATTATTTATCCCGAATTCAAACTCTCCAGTTCCACTGGCGTAATTATAGCGATTGCGTTTTACAAAATAAACCACTTTTCTAATCTTTGTTCACGTTTTACAACATAATAGGGCATTATATATTCAAAGAGCTGTTTCTTGTGTAATCCGAGGGAAAATAAAATATCTCGAGCCCTGTATGAAATTGTGTCAGCGTTGCAATTCTTATTCACAATGCATGATGGAGATCAATCTAAGACACAGTTGTTTAAGAATATTTGATTTTAATGTCTTTTTAATTCAACTTAATGTATTGTAATGTATTAATTCAGTGGAGAATAAACCCACAAATATCTTACAGACCCGTCCTGGCATGTCAGAAAATGTGTGTGAATAATATCTTGCAGGTACTTATTTTGGAGAAAAGCGACCCCTTTTCACCAGTGAGGCGACGCTGGGAGCGTTAACCACATTTATGTCTCTTACTCCTTGGATCCAGTTGCACCATTGCCTTCTGGGACACCTCAAGTTTCAACCGAATCAGTTGGACTGGGGTGACCTCATGACAAACACCCACCCCCCCACGCCCCAACACTCCACCGGTTACCGTGCCACAGAGCGAAGACCTCATCTGCTCCGGTACAATGGAACAACTGCACAAATTTATCTCCATTTTCGCAGTTGTAAATTACCGAAAAGAACAAAGGACGTGTTTTTTTTTTTCTGTGAAAACGTGTTTTCGGGAAGATTGTGTTCGGCGTAACGAAATCACAGAAATAATAATTGTTTGCAGTTCATGCGATGTATAAATAATTCCTAGCCAGAAAGGTGCGCAATGGATTTCTGAGATTGCGTTATGTACTAATGAAGGAAACAACCACAGTGGTCCTTGAGTCAATTGGGGGGCCCACCACCATTGCTCACCTGGGTTGCCATGTTCTCGAGTCTTCTGGGAGACCGTCGCACTACTACGGCCGCATCAATCTGCGAGCTGATTGGCAGCAGGCGGTGAGATAAGCGGCGTGTAGTCCCAACGCAATAAGAACAGAATGAGATGGCAGCGAATGTTAATGACCTTCATATTTTATTAATCTGAATCCATCACCTTTCCGATGAGGCTTTATGAAAAGTAAACATCCGTTCCGGAGCTGTAATGAGTGTCTGAAGCAGGGGAAGATGGGCTGTCAATGGGGGAGGGGACTCTTTACTTTGGCAAGGAGAAGAACAAATATTTGACAGTGTAACCCTGGGGACGTTTCAGCAGCTGACTGTTTTGTAAGGGTGAGAATCACAGGCTCAGTTGTCGTTGCTGTGCCGCCGCTAAAGTCGCGCTGTGACAAGCTGCCGTCCTCTTTCATGTTAAATGGAAACTCTTTGTCGAGCTTCGTGGGAACAGGCTGTGAGCGTTGGAACGGTGTGCCGAAACGCACCGGTTACGACACGCGCCTCCCACAAGCCGCTAACTGTTGGGGGAAAAAATGTACGATATCTCGAAGAACCCGGAATAGAGCTTAAAACTCATATTTATAAAATATGGGACGTTAAATATATGGCTCAGTGAGTTAGCAAGTTGTGGTCAGAAGGTTGCTGGTTCAGATCCCAGGCTTAGCAGAAAGATTACATTATTGAGCCGTTGAGCAGGGTCCTTAAGCCTCAGTTACTCTTGGGACTGACTAACCATGCCTTTTTAAAAAAAAAACAAAAAAATGATATTGGGTTGGGGGCCCAACCTGATGTGTCAAGGGGCACAGAATAATTAGTGCCACCCCTGGTTGTGCTGGATAAAAGTACGTGCTAACATAAATAAAACGTAAATAAATGTCAAAATATGAAGTGATTTAAAAATTGTGCATCTTATATTAATTGAATTATTATCTAGCATTGATTTAATTATTTTCAGCCAGCCGTTATATGCATTTTTCTTCATTACAATATAGTTATGATTGCCTGAGGTGAGATGATTAAAGATAAAGTTCCCGATAAACATCATTTAGTTGTACTCTCCCTGTCTGTGTGTCTCGTCTCCTCAGATCATGGCTTGATAGGAGCTTATTTGCATGTGAAAAGCAACATTAATAAGTAATTTTTCTGAGATGAGGGGAGATTCAACGCGAAAAGGCCTTCTCCCCAAGTTAAAAATTGCTTAAAATAACTAAGGAATTTCATTTATGATATTGCAAAGAAAAAAATGTTGGGTATGTTCAGAATAATTTGAAATTGTTCAGCTCCACATTCTCTGAAAATTCTTTAGGATACAATGTTTCAGCAAAATAATCTTCGCATAAAAGACATGCCATGTATCTGCATAATGTGTATGAGGGCTGAATGAAAAGTAATGCTCCATGTCTATTATTTGTGACTGGGTGGGAATATTTTAATAAATTAAACACAGAAACAATTCTTAGAATGTGCTATTTACAGTAGTTACATATAGTCGTTTTCTTACATAGTCACCAGGTAAATATATACATTTACCAATGAAATATGTAGATTTGTAAAGGGTTTTTTTTTGCTTTTGTAATGCTTTGCATTAACTACACCTTCACAATGTATTCATAGAACATTCAGCGTTCCTTCATATTACATTTATAATGCATTCATGGGACATTCATAAGCAGCATGAAAGATTACGTGATAATGCATCTGTAAAACATTCAGTGCACCTTCATAATGCATTTATAGAACATTCATCAGCAGCATGTAAGTTAGTTCACATTAACATGTATTATGCATTGCATTCATAATATTTTCATTGGACAAGGCATGACAGAGGTAATATACAGCTCTGGAAAATATCAAGAGACCACATCATATTTTTTAAGAAACTGCATTGTTAAATTCTGGTTTAATCCTGGTTCTACTGCCAAAAGGCTACAATGAGTGGCAACTCGCTTCCAGGCACAAAATTTCCGCAGTACACAAGAACAATGTGAAGCAGGAGACACTGGGAATGACCACCTAGGAATAAGACGGAAGTAACTCTCCAATGCCAGAGATGACTGCCAACTTCTCCAGCAGTGCCTTGTGAATTGGAGGATGATATCGAGTGACCTTCAAAAACAATGGGAAACATTATGTGGTGTGAAGTGCACTGTTAGGACAATTAATAACAGGCTCGTAGAAACAGGACTGAAGTCCCATAAAGCCAGGAAGAAGCAGGGAAGAGCCAGGCTGGAGGTTACATATATATATATGTATATATACATATATATACAGTATATTTATATATATTTTACACTGAAGCATACCCATGAATTGAGAAATGAATGAAACTAAAAACGTTGCTGTGGTCTCTTAATTTGCTCCAGAGCTGTACATTAATAACAAATATTATAATGGTGTGATCATATTCCCTTTGTTATTAAAGTATATTAAAGCTGTATTCCCAATTCTAGGGAAGGGGTGTAGCAAGAAGGTTTGGATCCACTGACCAAGCAACCCCAAGTACAGCCGTCACTTTGAATCCAGCTAGATTTTCAATCCAATTTCAATTTTCTATTTTTTCAATCCAGGTACCAAGTAGATCCCTCGTCCCAACTACAATTTGCTGTGATGGTACATACTGTGGCCCATTGAATCTGCCAGGTAGGGTGTATGTAGGGTGTGCAGCCTCACGCCTCCAGGTTTGGGGTTTGATACCCCCCAACTATGTGTGTGTAGTGTCTGTGTGATCTCCCCGTGTTTGCATGTTACCTTCCCAGAACTCTAGTTTCCTTCCAAAGTGCAGAGACATGTGTTTAGGTGAACAGGTTCCCTAAATTGCACGATCACTTCCCGTGCGGCATCCAGGCGTCCCGTTCAGTGTGTCTCATGTCTTCAGACTCACTGCAGCCCAGCACCAGTTAGGCAGCAGTCTGCTGAACGGATGTACTTTGCATCTGAAACTTATAGCTGTGTGGGCTGTGCTCCCATTACAGTAAATGTCACTACGGTCCGCTGTCGTCCCCAGCGAGGTATCCGAGTAACGTGCCGTTGTTCGGCAGCGAAGAGGAAGCAGCTGTGCAGTGGGAGCTGTTTGAAGAATATCTCAGTGGCTCATCCGTGAGAGATGTGTGCCGGGATGTGAGGCCCCTTCCGGGATCGACTCACTGCCCCATCAGAGTCACTGCGCTCAGTGCTGACAGCTGAGACTCAGCCGTCGTCCTTCACAAGGGGAACACGCAGCGGATGGTGCCATCGAGATCCCTCCCCACCAGTAGGGCTGCCAGGCATGTCGGTGCCCGTCTTCTGGCGCCGCATCGCGACTCGGCCGCGGACGGCCCCGCGGTGATTCTCAAGGCTCACTTTGCAACACTGGGCCGCGGCTTTCATATCAATCTCTGCCAGTTCGCCGTGGCGTTTTCCAGGGAATACATAGGTCTTCAGGAACAAAACATGCATGAAAACATAAATATAACAGGAAGAAGCTGCCGCGGCATTTTCAAGCACTGTACCGCATCCCAGAATGCATTGTTCTCCGGAAAAAAACATACAGAAAAGGTAAATAAAACAGAAATAACCTGCCACCCAATCAGCCAATATCACAAAACCTGCACAAACTGGTGACAGCAGCATAGCCTCACCCCGGCAAAAGTGTGATTAAATTTAATGAGCGCTGGAATGCTTTAGTGCCACAGGCCCCGACCCCCGACAGGTGGAATCCCTGGCATTAATATCTCCATTACGATTAACAAGAGCAGGATTGTCGGCCAGTAAAGGCCATGGCCGCCTCCGGACGCCGGGACAGGCAGGCCGTCGCGGGGACTCTCTCTCCGCCGCCGCTCCTGTAATTCCCAAAAAGGTCATGCTGATATTGGCATTAGGCCCCCTTCTGTGTTTGACCGAGTCCCTTACAGAGACATGCCCACACAGGCTAATTTGCCCTCCTGCCATTACCCAGCTTCCTCTCATCAGCGCCCGTGTCAGCCATTGATATGTTGATGACCCCTCGTTTTTCCAGACCCTTCCGGATTCCCACCGATTTACATTCAGCTGCGGACAGCCTTATCTCAAGGGATTTGTCGTCTGTTTTCCGTAAGAGATTACCCAGTTGAGGGTCACCATGTAGGGAAGCACAGGGCACAGGGCAGGGGGGGGGAGATGCCCCGAACCAGTATGCCACTGCAGGACTCACGCTCACACAGTCGCACAGTATGGCTGACTGGCTGACTATTACACAGAAATTCACCTTGCTACATGATTTTGTAATTTTGTGGGGGGAAAACCAGAGACACTCTACACATGGGCCCGGGAAGATTGATTCCAAGGGCCCCTGAGTAATAGGGGCCCAAAAATATTTAGAAAATAACTGGATTGGTCTGGACTGGGCGGGCCAGTATGATATGCTTTCATGGGCCCCAAGATCTTTAGCAATGCTCCTGCATACAGTGCAATCTAATTATTAAAAAATAATTTTCACTTCTGCAGGAGACTTACCAAGCGCCTGAAAAGCAATTCAATTCAATTCAATTCAATTCAATTCAATTCAATTCAATTCAATTCAATTCAATTTATTTTTATGTAGCGCCTTTCACAACACAGTTGCCCCAGAGTACCTAACAAGAGTGTGTGGCAATACATTGTTAGTATATAAAAAGTACATGGTTTGTGATACAGGGGAACAACAGGCAGAGGGAAAAATGCCGAAAGACAAGGAGAAAACGCAGAAGTCTATGTCTCCAACTGCTACATCATCCTTCTTGTCCTGGCTCTCACTTCAGAGAGAGAAGGTTAACGGGATTATTTACAATCTTAGAAGGAGACGATGCACTAAAACGTCTCACTTTTAACCTCGGCACAGGCCACAGCCAGGGCAGATCGATGCTGCTTGGTCGGCTACTGCAGTGAGCAAAGCAACGCGATACTTCCGCTGATACCAAAGAAAGGTTACAAGGAGGCGTTTGGACTCCTTTTTATACTGCAACTGTAGCTGTCGCTCTCACTGGCCGAGGAACGGCTTCTAAATGACCTCCATGATCAGAGCCGGCAACGAGGACCCCCCTCCGGCTAGGTGAGAAGGCATCAATTTGTCACTCGGCGATTACAGGACAGGACAGGCCTCTGCACACGTGGCGACAGCTTTAATTTAATATCTGTCACCTGTCTCTCAATTTCCATACATTATTAACTTATGTTTTTATACGTGGGCTTCACCAGATGATAGGAGGTTAAGTTGTAGAATTCTCACTTGGAGAAAGGTGCATTTTATATTTTTATATATATATATATATATATATATATATATATATATATATTTTTTTTTTTTTTTTTTTTCCAATATATATTCATGCACGGGGATTAATTTTGTCCAAAGGAGTAGGTCAGGGAGGCTAAACTACATTGTGAATGATTGGAAATTCTATTAACATTTAAATTTGACGTTGATTCGACACGGCCGCGTGACGGGGCACAGGGAGGTGCCTGAGAAAGGCTTCGCCATAATGATGCCGTGGATGGCTTGACATCGTTTGATTCAAGTCGGCTGCTTTAATTACTTTGGACTGTTGTCCTTGTTCCGCACACAGGTAATTAAAGCTTCTGGTCAACTTTATAGCGCGCTCAAAATAGGCTTCGCTCAACTCCCATTTGACTCTACAAGGTGGCTGACGGTAGACATTCGGTCGGATGAAAGGACTCCTCCGCTGGTGCGAGAATTGGCCGGTCGCCCACGAGCATGTCAGGCTAAGGTGAATGGGGAAAATAACAGAGAAGGTGCAGGTCATTTGACAATGGGAGGTTACCATTCTCCACGGCGATTACCTACAAAGATGGACTTCACATTAAAAGGAACGACAATGCTAAGCTCTTGTATAATGTCGTGTTCCAACCATAACTGGAATAAAAAAAGAAAATCCCTTTCTCTTCATCTTGTGTTTTTTTGCTTTGTAAAATCCAGATAAATTGCTGTAGTCACCCCATACCTCTGGGACCAGGGTTTGAGTCTCCACCTTGGCTCTGTGTGTGGAGTTTGCATGATCTCCCCGTGTCATTTAGGGCTTCTTCTGGTTTCCCTTTACAGTCCAAAACAGGCTAAATTGTTCATAGGCTTGAGTGTGTGTGTGGCAGCTCGTCCTGCGCTCTTTGCTCCTATGGGCTCATTGATTGTAGGATAGACTCTAGACTCCCTCAACCCTGTATAGGACAAGCGGTATAGAAGATTAATGAATAACATCCCCTATCTAATTGAAATTAACTAGCAGATCTCTCAAGGCTTTTCTATGGGGGACAGCTATTGGCAGGTGGTGCACCATTTCCCGCAAAAAGCAAGGCTCCTGGATGGTATTTCTCTGGCCCTTGCTGGCCTTTAGTTATTACTTCACTTGGCAGAGACGTCTGTCATGGCACGGTTACGGTGCCACGTTTTTGCAGACCGGGATGGAGGTGAAAGGTCACCTTTTGATGCCCGCTTAGTCCTGATCCCAGATGGCATGTTTTACACCTCTTTGCAATTCTAGGATCTCAATCTATTTTTGGGAAGCAAAGTTTATTGCCTAAAAAAGGACGCGTCCTTCCACTCGAGACAGCTGGGGAAGGATGGCGGAGCAGAATGGGATGGCCTAAGTGTGTGGGCGACCAGCTTCTTTGTGTCACAGGAATAAAGGGACCCTCAAACGCCTCCATTCGACTGGCCGTTTTTTTTTCCCTTTATGCGACATGATAATGAATTACGGTTTTGAATGAAAGAGAGGGAACTATCATTGGCGTGACAACAGCGGACTGCAAGTAATTACTGGTTGGAGGCCTTCATTAAGCACTGACAGAGACAGGACTTCAGCAGGTGCTGGGCGCCCGAGACGGCTGAGGGTGGCAGGGTGGGAGGAGGGTCTGGGAAGCAGGAATGGGGTTTCAAAGTTTCAAAGAGACGGGCTGGAAAACCTGGGGTAGGCAGGGTCCACGAGGTGACCTTACATAAACCCAGTGAGAGCGAGAGCCAAAAAAACTAGTTTATCTCACACCTGGTCAACCTGACCTTTGACTTCCACTTGACTTTTGACCTCTTCTGAACCTCAGCACAGGTGAACCCGGTCCCTGAACTGGCAGGCAGAGCAGAGGGCTTCTTTCATGGGGCTCCCCTCCCCCCCTGCGTTGCTCCAAGCAGACAGGCAGGATGTTTCACATCTCCAAGAATGATGCACCCACACGGTGGAGAGGCGACGCACTTCACAGGGAGCGTAACGCAACGGGCCTTTTCATCTGCCGCTTGTAGCCTGAGGGGCAACACCAGAAGTAAACACACAGAGGACCTCACTGTAAGACCTATCAAGCCATTCGTTTAGTTTTATTCGATTAAGCCCTCAAGCACTGCTACACGCCTGCTGCTACCGAGCGATAATGGAGCTGGTAAAGTCACGGCTGTTGTGTAAGTGCTCAAGTCAACTCCCTGTGCTAACGACTCGGCAAGCGGTAATGGAGCTGTTAGAGTCTCCAGGTAAACACTCTGGTTAGCCATCAATGGTTCCCCGTACTAACGACTCGCCGAGCTGTAATGCAGCTGTTAGAGCTGCTGCATGAGCTCTCCAGTTGGCCATTGATGGCTCCTCCCATTAATGACTCGGCAGATGGTAATGGAGCTGTTAGAGCTGCTGCATGAGCTCTCCAGTTGGCCATTGATGGCTCCTCCCATTAATGACTCGGCAGATGGTATTGGAGCTGTTAGAGCTGCTGCATGAGCTCTCCAGTTGACCATTGATGGCTCCTCACGCTAACGACTCGGTGGGCGGTAATGGAGCTGTTAGAACTGCTGCATGAGCTCTCCAGTTGGCCAGCCCTCTCCAAATTGCCCTTGGCATGTGTTTCTGTGTAGGTGGCCCCAGACTGGTATCTCACCCAGGGTATCCCCTGCCTCATAACTTCCATACTTCCCAGGATTGGTCTCCAGCTCACTGTATCCCTGGATTCAGGGGTGATTCTAGGATGTGTGAAGGTGAGGGACATAAGTGGGTCCATAATTCATACAGAGGGACCCACCTTATCATTAGCCAATGATATGTTGTGAATCGATGTATGACTGGGAATGGAGCAGCCCAGAGGATACTCATCTTTCAAATAGGGCCAGTATCCTTTTGGCCCCACCCTCGTTTGTATCCCTGCCTGTACTGGATACACAGTTATAAAAAACAGAGGGACGGATTATGGAAACAGAGTGAACCATGAAGGCTCTTCTAGCCAGTAACCTCTAGAGAAGGTCCACATTTCATCATATTCAGGAAAGTAATTTTATTATCAAAATCCATAAAACATAAGTACTAATGTGGATTCAGATTAAAAGCAGGAAAGCTAAAAGAAGTGGGGAGAATTTCCCCCATGCCTGGTAGCTGGAGCTGCTTGACTGAGGATGGTAATCCCACCAGAAAGATGGACAGGACCCGCGCTCCGTCCACACATGTGCCTGCCCTCCCGCGGGGGGCGCAGGTCACTCATTAGCTTGCAGATACACAGACCAGCATCTGCAGCAGGCTTGCCTGGGTACCACTGGTCCTCATAACTACCTCCCATGAGGCCGAGTAACTGCCATTCACTCCATCCTTGGTAATCCAACAAAGCCCCCATTAACAACCCAGCCATGGCAGACAACCCCTTTTCCCAGGAGATGGGCTACTCTTCCTGGGCCAAAGAGTCCCCAGCTCTCTCTCAATCCTCTCTTTCTAACCCACAAATATGAAATAGATGCAAAACGCGCAATCTGTTGCAGAACTTTCATCTCCACACCATTTGTAGGGCTAAACACTATGGCTCAGACCTCCAGAACCTTAGAAAATAGTTGTTTTTTCTGTTATTAGATGTCACTGGTTAATTTATACCTGCTAATAAATCACTGCTCAGTCACACTTTGTATCTATTCCTACACTCGACAGACTGTGTGTCACTTTGCAGAGATTTGACATCATTCATTTCTACGAGCATTAGTATAACATAAATAATCCTTGCTGTCTTTAATGGACAGAGACACCAGCCTATGACAGCCAGACTTGTGCTACTTTAATATAATGGTGGCTACTATTTGCATACTGATTATTCATACCAGTTAAAATGAAGACTCACTTGAGTGTTGAGCATAAGGTTCCCCGAACACTGAATGATTATAAATATTGGTCACGAGTGAGGAGGAGGGGAAAGATGACCATTGTTAGGAGCGGGGAAGCTAAGTGTATTGAGTATCCCATCAGCCTTCAACCTCTGTATTACTGTGATGGCGGCCATATTGTCTGATATTCTGAAGTCCCGACTTTTGGATTTGGGAAGGCTGCCTCTGACGCGTCTAACCGCCCAGTGGTGAGCATGGAACAGACTTGCGTACCGCGACCTCCATGGCTCCGTGGTGCGATAAAACATCTCAGTTTTTCTGTTTTTAATCCATCAAAGAACCACACCCCCCCCCCCCCCCAGCTAGCCACTGCAGCTCTCTTATGACCGTTACGGGAAATGGGGGCTGCCAGCATGGCAGAAATTACAGTTCGGATCATGAGAATTCATCAGGGGGAGAAGGACGTGGCCGCTATTCATGTCGCTGTATAACACGGCTCGTGTTGTCTGCAGCGGCGAGATGTAGAGTGCCCTCAAGCACACCACTGAATGCCTTATGAGGTTTGGACCCCATAAATTAGATTCTGTCCCTTGTCATTGTTAGGAGTCGATACCGTATATTTTCCTAGCGGATACAAGCTGCTTTATGTATTCATGCCCAGAAATGATGCTGGCTCAGGTTCCAGATACACTTAAAAATCAGTTTAGCATGCGATCTGTGGAAGAACAAAAGGCTTGTGCCTCGTCAACACTTCCAATAAATAAAACCAGATAAAGTCAAGATGGCAGCTGATCCTGAGCCTGTGGCCCATGAAATGCAATTTGTTTGATGCTATTTTATGACGTGGGTTGAAGGTGTATGGAATGTCTACCAAATAATTAAGTAATGGATGGAGGTAGATTGAGCATCTCACTTGAGTTTGCAACTAATTCCAAATAAAATAACTTCCTACTTCCTGTTTAGTCCCTTTAATCAATCTGAATTCAAATAATTAATACATAATTTTCGAACTACGGATTATGAACAATATTAGCATTTAAATAAATTGATGACAGAAGTCAATAAATTGAACAATGTCTACTACAATGCTCTTAAATTAACATTAGAAACTTGTAAAACCCATGAAGACCGTTCCAGTAGATATCCATCCATTCATTTTCTGTACTCGCTTGTCCTGTACAGGGTTGTGGGGGTCCAGAGCTTATCCCAGAAACTATGGGAGCAAGGCAGGGAATAATCCAGGATGGGGTCCCAGTGCATCACATTTGAGTAGATAGCTGAACTCTAAAATGATGCCACCAGCCACAGAGGATTGGTGTGTTACTTTGTGACTGTTGTCTACTGAGATTCCTCTTTATACTTCCTCCCTCATCAAGATGACAATTAGATGCTCAAAACTTTCCTGGTGGAAATTCACACACGAAAAGGCGCAGTTGGTTACACACCCCAGTTTATCATCAGCGCTCGCTGTCTATTAACACTTAGCAGTGTCATTATCATCCCTACAGCAAGTTGTCATGGATGCTAAAAACATCACCAGCCTTTCTTCCTTCATCCCTACCAAATGGGAGGCCTTCGCAGTTGGTGTCGGCCTCCGGTCTCATGCAAGACGAGATCTTTCTGTTTTATTTCTCTAGCTGGGCCTGCAAGGCTTCCAGTCAGCTCCCCATCTCGCCCTTCCCCACTTGGCAGTCCAATGCGGCCTGTAAAGTATAGCCTGTAGGCTGTAGGAGTCTCTCTTATTAGAAATATCCATTAACCTGGTGACAGGACCGCCCTAATCACTGCCTCAGCCGGCCTGCCGAACGGCCCATTGTCCGAGGGGTGTCATTTCAATCTGAAAAAGGCTGAAAGACCCAGAGGCCCCGCATAACTGCAACCGAGAGACCTTATCAGAGGCAGAAATCACATCACGTGACTCTGCTAGAAAAGTGTGCTGAAAATGCTTTCCTTTAACCCCTCCTCACTGAGTTGGAATATCGATCAATTCATAGAAGTCGAGCAGGGTGGATAAAGTTCAAAACCATGGCCAGGTCACGAATTGTTGAAGGATAGCTGCAATTTCCATATTGTCCATTTGGATCCCACTTCAAGGACAAATTGTGGGCCTGGACCTGGTTTTAGGAGGTGTGATGCTCCCTAATGAGTGAGCTGGCCCAGAGGGGTTGCGTGCGCCTGTTAATGATGTGATTGTATCAGCACAATGGACTTAAGCCTTGTAGATGGAGCCACACATGTGGAATAAGATCTTAAGTCTCGTGGGATGGTGTGGACCACTGGAAAATGGTGGGTTTCGTACTGTAGTGGTTATGACATGTGCCTTAATACACATGTATAAGCTTAATACCAGGCAGAAGCATCGGGGAATACTGTGTGGCTCAGAGGACTAAGCTACTCTGCTTATAATCGGAAAGTTGCTGGTTCAAGTCCCAGCATTGGGAAATTGATTTTATCATTGGGACCTTGAGCAAGGCCCTTAACCCCAGTTGCTGCAGGGACTGGCTGACCTTGTTTTCTGTTTTCTTTGGATAAAATCATCTGGTAGAGAAATAAAATGTAATGAAAAAGCCACGGTGTGTGCAGTCAAGGGGTAAAATAGATCCAGTACCATCCACAAAGATTATGCCTCATAACCACAAGCACTATATCCAGCTGGGGCTGAGTTCAGTTACTGTCCCATTAGAAAGATGATCTGAGGCACTTTATATTCATCTAAACGACTGATCAATGCATGATGCCGAAAATACACTCTTTATCAATACTATTGTGATTGATTCTTGAATCCCAGCCCCTCTGTACTGTATGTGTGTGTAGATTTTGCACGACCTCCCTGGATTGTGAGCTTCCCCATTCCTCCTGAAGTGCACTAACATATTTAATTTTTGCGTTATTTCATTGTTCAGAGAGATGATTTCCTAGCCTGCCCGCATTGTGTGTGAGCGCCCTGTCACATGCTGCTGTCCCATGGACCGTGTGGCCTTCCGCGTGTCCCGATCTTCCTCAGACAGACTCCAGGCTTAATGCAACCCAGCACTTCATAAGGGTTGAATGAATGTCTATTTTTTTTGGGAAGAAAGAAAGGAAGGACCTTGCAGCTAAATACGGAACACATGAATCCCTTGCGTATTATAGACATTTTCACCCCACTGCACACAACAGAGCACAGATCAGACGGTTAAAAAAACAATTTCAGAATCATACTCTCAGATGAGGAGGTTAAGCTTTGGGCTAGGTCTTAGACAAAGGGACTTCAATCAATCAGCAGGAGACTGCGAAGAGTCATATCCGCTCCTCATTCTAAATTAAGAAAGGAAGAATCACCTAGTAAAAACAGGCTGGTATGGCCCAGACGTGAGTTCATTTTGATTTTATTGCTTCCTGGTCTTTTCAAGAAGCAGAAGTGCCATCGCACACATCGTATGATCTCTTTCTGCATAAGCGGAGAGGATGAAAATTTGAATTGTTTATGTCTGTAATATAGATTTTATGCGGCTCCAAGGAAGAGAGAATTACACTCTAAATTGCGGTGATGTCTCTGAGTGTTGTCAAAGGGCTATTAAACTGGCTGGGAGCTCACAATTGCCTGGCTGGTGGGTGTTTTTTTTTTTTGGAGGGGGGGTTATGAAGACTGGGGAATTCTGGGTATTCCTGGCTCTGTGCATGGGACAGGCGTGGAAAAATCATGCTGTCAGTGTCAGTGAGCTTGTGCAGCAATTATCCACACTCCACACTGTAGTGGGGGCTCAGGAACGGACGTTTAATTACACTTTTATTGGTCCATCCGAGATAATTATCATGTTATGTTAATGCAGACTCCGTCCATCTCCCTGCGGCCAGATAGAAAGTCTATTTTTCTTTGCCTCTTGCACAGCACTCCATAAATGCAACTTTATTTCCATATGTATAAAATATTAATTTTATTGTTTGACTTTCCATTGGCAAATATTGTACTACGATAATGAGCATACAAAAAAAATCTCTGTGACTTATTATCAGTTCCACGCTTGCCATATTCATAACAGAATGATAATTTACAATATAGCATGTTTTCCAAGCATATCCTGATTATTTTGAAGCATTCAGACATTAAGCTGGAAATGCTATGCCAGTGTTTCGCATTAATGAGGGGGGTGGACAAGTAATCAAATCACCACTGATCCCGTAAGCAAGGCTGTTAACTCCAAGTTCTCCAGAAACGCTGGATGCTGACTGGTCCTGCCCTCTGACCCTAACCCTTCCTCACTTGTATGTCACTCAGGACAAAAAATATCTGTCAAATACATGAATGTAAATATATAGTGCTTAGGGAGTCTCATAAACATCTACAGAGAGGAATCTGACAGATTAGTGTCCCACAGAAATTACCAACAAGAGTCAAAGCTGCACAAATAAATGAAAGAGAGGTGACAGACAGGGCTTCATGACGTCATGCCTTATTTTGTTGCCAGCATTAACCACATACACTAATGCCAACCAGTTAAGACTTCACACCAAAATCCAAAAGTCATAAGAACAAGATACTTGTCTTATAATGTAATTCTTCTAAAACATTTTACGAGGTATAAAACTCCAGATAATGAAAATAGAAAGATTCCTTTAGAACCAGAGATTATACTGCAAACTGAAACTTGATCACAAGGGTGCTACTTCTCTACCCTGTTCCCTTCCTAGGGTGCGGTTTCTCTTCCCTGTCCCCTCCCAAGGGTGCTACTTCTCTACCCTGTTCCCTTCCTAGGGTGCGGTTTCTCTTCCCTGTCCCCTCCCAAGGGTGCTACTTCTATACCCTGTTCCCTTCCTAGGGTGCTGTTTCTCTTCCCTGTCCCCTCTCAAGGGTGCTACTTCTATACCCTGTTCCCTTCCTAGGGTGCGGTTTCTCTTCCCTGTCCCCTCCCAAGGGTGCTACTTCTCTACCCTGTTCCCTTCCTAGGGTGCGGTTTCTCTTCCCTGTCCCCTCCCAAGGGTGCTACTTCTATACCCTGTTCCCTTCCTAGGGTGCGGTTTCTCTTCCCTGTCCCCTCCCAAGGGTGCTACTTCTATACCCTGTTCCCTTTCTAGGGTGCTGTTTCTCTTCCCTGTCCCCTCCCAAGGGTGCTACTTCTATACCGTTCCCTTCCTAGGGTGCTGTTTCTCTTCCCTGTCCCCTCCCAAGGGTGCTACTTCTATACCCAGTTCCCTTCCTAGGGTGCGGTTTCTCTTCCCTGTCCCCTCCCAAGGGTGCTACTTCTCTACCCTGTTCCCTTCCTAGGGTGCGGTTTCTCTTCCCTGTCCCCTCCCAAGGGTGCTACTTCTATACCCTGTTCCCTTCCTAGGGTGCGGTTTCTCTTCCCTGTCCCCTCCCAAGGGTGCTACTTCTATACCCTGTTCCCTTCCTAGGGTGCGGTTTCTCTTCCCTGTCCCCTCCCAAGGGTGCTACTTCTCTACCCTGTTCCCTTCCTAGGGTGCGGTTTCTCTTCCCTGTCCCCTCCCAAGGATGCTACTTCTCTACCCTGTTCCCTTCCTAGGGTGCTGTTTCTCTTCCCTATCCCCTCCCAAGGGTGCTACTTCTCTACCTTGTTCCCTTCCTAGGGTGCGGTTTCTCTTCCCTGTCCCCTCCCAAGGGTGCTACTTCTCTACCCTGTTCCCTTCCTAGGGTGCTGTTTATCTTCCCTGTCTCCTCCCAAGGGTGCTACTTCTCTACCCTGTTCCCTTCCTAGGGTGCTGTTTCTCTTCCCTGTCTCCTCCCAAATGTGCTACTTCTCTACCCTGTTCCCTTCCTAGGGTGCGGTTTCTCTTCTCTGCTACCTCCATTCCCTGTTCCCCGTGTAGGGTGCTATTTTTCTACCCTACCCTCTGCATAGTGTGATATTTTTTTAAGCCTTGCCTCCTCCCTAGGACACTACTTCTCCAGCATGTCCCTTCCCAAGGGTGCCCTTTACAACTAATGTTCACAGAAAGTACAGTCCAGCTGGATCACTGACCGAAGAACCACAAAAATGAAGTGTGCTTCCCTCAATACCTGGGCACCACTGCCCAGAGCCCACCAACATGGCATCAAATCTTTATAGCCAGGCCAAGAAGCATTCCTCTGCCTTCTTCCTGAAGGACGGTTCAATTCAGTATCACAGTGTTGGACTGTGATCAGTAGTGCATGTACACAGTGGACTCCATGGGATGTGTCACTATCCGGATCTACATGTGATGAACCTCATGTGCATATGGGAGGCAGTACAAGGGTTTGACTGCAGTGATACCATTTTCTGAACTACATACACATAACAATAAAATAACGCAAATTTTGGAACTGTCGCCCAGCCATGATTAGCAGCCATTGAGAGCCATACACATCTCTAATCACCTTGCCCACTCTTTCGTTCCTGCAGAGCCCACTGAGTACCTCACCACTACAGGCTAAAATATAGGGGAAAAGGACAGACTCAGAAACAGCATGTCTGGGCCTGAAATCTTTTAGTTGAAAAATAACCTACAAAGTATGGCAGGACAGGATGAACATTACATGACAAATATGCAGTGTGATGGAACAGGGTCTTGCAAGTACTTTAAATGTCAAGAGTCCTCCTCTGCTGACCTTATTAAAGCCTAAAACCTAAAATTAAAAAAAAAATACTATTTAAAAAGGGCTTGCTTCAAGCAAGTGCTGAGCTCTTATCGAGAATTCTGCAGCTAATGCTGGTAAATGAGTTGTTCTGGGATGCCCTCCGCAGACACTGCTGGCCTTCGCTTTGACTGGCTCTTAAAGGGCACTGTCAGTGAGCAGGGAGGACATTTATTTTTAAATTAGGCCTCTATGACGCTACTGCTCTTAGCCAAAAAATAATGCTAACGCCGCATGGCTAGCAAGCAGACCCAAGGTGTTACACTTTACATGCCATTGTGTTACAAATTACGTTTGACTCATGTCAGGCTCTTGTTTCCCGAGTGCTGTAAATGGTCCGTGATGCAGCGGATGCGGTCCGTAAGATGACATGGGTGTGACAGGCAGCCATACTTTCTTCTTGACTGCTTCCAACAAGGCGGGAGAGGGACAGGCCCTGACAGCATGTCCCAGGTCACTCTGACCAGCCTGGGTGTCCAACAGCCTCACACACACCTCATTTCAGAGAGTGATATCTGCCGACATTCCCTGGAAAGGCCACGAAATGACAGAACAAGCCCTCGCTCTGCAGTACAGCTATTCCCCATGACCCGGGCATGTCAGGAATCAGGTGCTAGAGTATCGAGGCTGTCTGAGGAAACGGCTGTGTGTCAAGCGGACAGGTCCTCTGACACAAAACCGTATGTCTGATCTCTCAGATGCTGCTCATTTCTGGTGCAGCCTATATTCAGACATCATGAGGAACTTGCCTGTGGATTGGCTGGCATTCTGTGTTAAGTATACCCCTGCCTTGGGGGCTCTGGGATATAGGCTCCTAACACTGCTGTGATCACAACCAGAATGGAATATCAGAATCAAAATATACAGTAGATGGATGGATGAAAAGATAAATATAGGTATATGCTGTAAATTGGCACCTAATTATTATAACTGCGGTCTTTAGCTTGGTCCTAAGTCAAGTTAAGTGGCTCCTGGGAGTTTAACTTACACAAAAATGTTCTCAGGGTGGTCCTCTACAATCTGATTAGCTATCTCTTTGAACCATCATTTTTCATTCTGCAGTGAAATGTGTAAAGTGAGCTTTATTATGATAACATCCATATACAGGTATACAGCGGCATGAAGTACCGTCCCTCCTAGGACCACAGTGTGACATAAAACAGCAGTGACAGGGGGAGAATCTTCACAAAACACAGGGCACTGCAAATCAGCGGGGATGGGGGGTTGCTGGACACAAAGGTCTATATTACATACTGTAAGTACAATGTGTATGTAGGTAAATAGGTGTAAAGTGGTGTAAATACCACGGAGTGGAATAAATACAGTGGCCAAAAAACAATAAATAGACAAACAATTAGTTAAAATGCGCAGAACAATAAAAGGTTGAGCTCAGCTCGCATGCCACTGGGAAAAATTTTGCAGAAACCCATGTCACTTGGCAGTCATGACTGCCCCCCCTCCCCAGTGTGGCAGAGCGGCAGGCATCCATACAGTAGACAGAGGGACATTTATCACAGAGGCACCCCATTTATAAGGTGACAACCTCAGCGGACCCTTCTGTGCTCACTCATGCTCAAAACCCTGCGTCCTCCCCCCCGACCCACCTTTTCTCAAGTCCTGAAAGTAGTTATAAGTGGACCCCCCCCCCAATCCTTCTCTTCCCTCAAAAGGTTATGAAGAACCTTACAGGGGTTACCTAGGGAAGGAGGAGAAAATTTCAGTTGTCTTAGTCAATAAGAGATGCAATTCTCTGCCGACTCCCAAGACTTCCACTTTATGTCCCCCAGCCAGGCGTTCCGCCATCTTCCTGTCGAATGGTCCATCATGGAGTGCGTGGCACTGACATGACATTTACATTGAAATTTACAGAGACAGCTGTATTATTTAACACGGGGTGTCGCTTCTCCTGGAACGTCTACGCAGTCATCAAGTGAAAATATTGACAATGGGGGCTGTGAATGAATCTCATTAGTTTGACATTCGTTTTCTTAGAGATGCTGGGAATGATGAGCACGGCGCCACAAGAAAGAGCACGTCTATAATAACTCAAATCAAGAGGAACTGGAAAGATCATCAGTTTTCTTGATAGGGAGGCCTCCCAAGTACAGCTCTGCGTGGGGGCCCAGAAATGGCAGAGCCAACCCTGATCATCAGTATGGCCTATGCAAGTTCACGGGGGTCCAGAGCCTATCCAGGAAGCTTTGGGATAAGGCGGGGAATATCCCAGGATGGGTTGCCAACCAATCACAGGGCACAGATCCATTCACACACGCATTCATACTTGTGGACAATATGGTTCAATTCATGTTAGCATGCTTTTGGAGGGTGCGGGGAAACAAGAAGAAACCACACAATGACACAAGGAGAACATGCAAACTCCACACACAGGGAGCTAGGATGAAGAATCGAACCCTGGTCTCTGGAGGTGAGGCGACTGTGCTAACTACTGCTCTATGTTAAAAAAAAACAGGAAATTATCTCTCTGAAGCATTAAATAACTCAAAAATATGTTGGGGTGGCCAACCACTGAAATTTGTGTTCTGTAGATGATGTAAAAGGATACATGCTCATGCTTAGTGTGGGCTAAAAGTTATTATCAGCAGACATGGATTACAGAGGTCAAAAGAGCATCCTCCACTTTGAGGTTAATAGCACAGAGAATAATTATCTCCTCTGTGGGAAATGTAATATTTGGAGATGGAGGGGCTGGGTGATGGTGAGCGACCTGTTCTGCTCTCTCTTGGCCGGCCTCGATCTCGGGGCCTGAAGATTGTCAACGTGACTGTGACATTAACAGACCCCTGTGCGGAGGGCCGGCTCAAAGCCAATTAACAATTTCTCATTAATGTAATTAGGGAACATATGCTTTAAATCACTGCTCGTGGACCCAGAACCAATTGCGAGATTGATTTTTTTTTTCCGTCCAGGACTCTTGCCGACTCCAGAGTGTGAAAAACCAAAACCGGCACTTTGCAAAAATTGGTTTCGATCTTAATGGCTCTGGAAATCCATGTCTGTTATGCTGAACTTCCAGGCCCAGGAATACTTTTGCGGGTCTGAGAGGTGCTGCGCCGTTAGAGACACTCGGTAAGTTAATTTGTGGCTCCCTCCTCTCCCCAGATGAGGTTTCTTAACCAGTGAACTCCTGGAGATGATGCGGAAGCTCATTTCCACTCTTGTTTCCTCCCTCTGTATCACTTCAGGTCCTCACGGATTTCTTCCGGAACCCTGTTAGTTGCTTAGTGTCCTTTCAATTCCCTAATAAAACACTATCCCAGGGGTGACGAGTACCATGAAATCCAACGCAAACTATCAAGTTCAGCTTAAGAAAACAACAGCCTCGCCTGATCACGTACAACTTCGTTTGTTGAGGGCATTTCCTTTGTCATATCAAATCGTTCAATTTCGCCCCTTTCCAATTACCTCATTAATGGTGCTGTGGTCACGCTCATCCGTGGAGACCAGCAGTGATGCTTCCTCTGGAAATATTAAGCAAGCTCCAACGATGGCAGGAGGAGCAGGAGGCATTCTTAAAAACCGAGAGCGGCAAGAAGCCTGAGAAATTGAAGGTCAGCCAAACCGACCCACCGGCGAAGCAATCAATCAGCACTGAAGTTTCAGCCAATTGTAATTCTACTTAAGCAACACAATCCTGATTACAAGGCATTAGCATCTCGACATCGTCGGAATAAAAATGACTATGGCTCAGCAATCAAGGCCCACAAGATGCTGCTCTTATTCGGTCTACTCTGCGGGTCTTGGGCAGAGAGCCGGACATGTGAAAGTAGCATACTGAAAAAATAAGTGCTTGGCATGGAGAGGTCAGTTGCCATGTCTGGAATTAGCTTGTTGGCTCTGAGGGAAGTCAGCTTTATTTTTCATGGTGGTCTGTGGCCATGGTGGTCTGCGGCCATGGTGGTCTGCGGCCTCACACTGATGGGGTTATGGGTTTAATTCCTGGGTGATTCTAGGACCTTTTTTATGGTGGGGGGCATAAGAGGAGCCAAAATTCATACAGAGGAGCCAATCTTATCATTAGACAATGTTTTGAATCGGTGAGTGACAGGGGAGGGGGCACTCTGAGGGCCAATCAACTTTCAAGCCCTGTTCAATTCCTACAGGCTAGTTGTGAGGCTTCTCCCCTTGTTTGCACTGGTTTTCTGTAACCCTCCAAAAAGAACTGCAGGTTTGATGAATGCCTGTCCCTAAGTGGGGCTGAGTGTGTGATCTGAGCAGTATGTATGGATTTTCTCACTGCTGCACTTGAGTCCAGTATGTCCCACCTACAACAGGAAGGGGGAGACCTCTTTTGCAGTGCTGGATCACAGAAGGAGCAGCAAAGGAGGTCAGCCTTCCATCTCTGAAGGAACAGTGCTGGTGAACGCAACAAGGGGACTCCTTCCCCCCCAGAAAAGGTGTCGATGCAAATAGGGCCGGCTAATAGCTAAAAGCAGAATAGGCAGTTGCCTAGGGGTCTCAAATTGCCGGCTCTACGGAGGAAGTGAAACGATCATCAGTTTTCTGAGTAGGGGGCCTCCTAAATTAAGCTTTGCCTAGGGCCCCTGAAAAGGTAGAGCCAGTCCTGGAACTGAAACACCTTTGAAGGTTTTTGTCCCCTTTTTTAAATCAGTGGTTTGACCGATAAATGGTACAAACTCAGCCCTGGTTGTGATGCACCTATGATAACCGCGCAGCCATCTGCGGCAACAGGACAGTCAACCTCCTGGGATAATCTGTCATTATGGCCAACCTTGCATTACGGACTTAACTTGGCCACCACAGACATTGCACCTCTGATGTCAAACACATACATTCAAATGTCAGCCAACAGCGGCAGAGCAGAACGCCGTGATATTGCTCCCATCCGTGCATTAAATGTGCCCGTGCTGTGTAACTGTCCCTGGCTGGGGCTGGCAGCCGGGTAGGGGGTGGGAGAGTCAGCATGACTGGGCCTGGGGGCACTCTGCCGGATAATAAATCACAGGGTTGACAGGTTCGGTAGCCTTTTCAACACATCACAGTCTAGCCCCCACCGCCCCTCCCCTTCCCCCCCCCCCCATACCTCACTGGACACCTAGTACGCCCCCTTTAAGGTTCTGGGAACTATGAGCAAACCACTGGGTCTCGCTGCTGTGCAAAAATTGACAGGGCATGGGGGTTTGGACGGCCTGATGCTTCTGGTACCTGTCAAACGTATTCCGAAAATTTCCACGGAATACAACATTAACAGTGAAAACCCTGTAACTGGTGGCCACTCACTATCCCCAACGTGTTCAGAGCCATAAGACAACTTCATGAGTTTATGCTGTCAATCAGCAAGACGGGGACGTGCACAGGAGGCAAACCGGCGGTGAGCGATGCAGAACCCAATCAGTTCTGACGATTGGGCTATCGATTGCAAAGGTAAGCGGCGTGATCCTGGCTTCCTGAGCTAGCGCCTCATTCTGACGTTGCTGCTGAAACTGCGTTGAGGGTCCATTTCCACTGAGGAGATGAAGAAAGACATGAGAATCATCTTCTGTTAACTCGGGAACAGAACCAGGGCTTTTAATGAGAGTCCAGGGCTGTGTGTAGGGTTTCTCCAGGGGTGACGGGGCATGGACAGCATGACATCAGGGTCGCACAGCGCTAATGGTCCAAAGCAAATGTACCTGGTTGGGAGTAAAGTGAGCCCAGGGCCTTGAACCACATCTGAACCCATTTCACGGTGTCTGCTCGGGGGGCTGGACATTTCCTGATTCACGGTGATTGGATTCTCCCCAGTCAGAAGTGTGCACCCTGGTGGTCTGGAGGACAAGTGCAGGGGTCAGGATCGATGAAGTGGGAGGTCTGGGATGGAGTTGGGAAGACAAGTGTATACAGTGTTCCCATTATTTGTCTGGATTCTCTAATGTTGCTTGAGCCCAAAGAAAAACCCTGAACCAGGGAATGTTACATAACAGGACACTACGACAATACAGCTAGACGGAAATGCTGGCGCAAGTTCAAACTGTTACAAACAGTAAATTGTTGCTCTTGATATTAGAGCTATTGAAAGTCTTTCAGCGAAAAAATCCCAAAGGAAAGGGACACAGACTGACATGCCAAGATACATTTTGATTCATAGTTTCCTAGGAAAGCATTATGCAATAATTCAAATCAACGAATGAATGTTTGACGCTTAATCATTGTTTTATTACTAGAGTTTTTATGTTACTTGTCAGCTTACTGCTATACTGCTGGAGATTTTGGAAGATACCGTATTTTCCTGTAGTTGCAATACTGCAATAGCATTTCTGTATATATAATTTAGCATATTTATGTTTTGAATACATTTTATGATTATGCTGCCACATGCATACCATATAGCTTATAGTACTATAAAAAATATGTATGATACCAAGATGGAAAATAATGTGCGAATTGCTAAGGCTAGAGATCAGCTTTGTGTCACTCTGCAACCCCCTCAATTAACGATACAGTATTAAAGCTTCAGAATTGTTGAGATATACATCATAGGCCTATCATAAACCATATAAACCAAGCGTATGAACCAAGCGTTAGCTCATGTCGAGAGGGGCAGCATCTAGAATATTCTGGGAGGTTTTTACTTGGATTGCACTGCACGTTTTTGACACCAGTGCTTGGGATTTCCGACAAGCCCCTTTCCTGCGGCCGTCTATCTGGCCTGATTCCTGACTGGTACAGTACTTGTGTGGGCATGGAGTTTTATTATTTTTTTGTTTGTTTTGTTTTAATTGAATCAAATTCCCTCCAGGGCCGCTGCTGCACAAATAAGCCATTTAAATGTTAAATATTTCTACTGTTTACTTTTCTGAGGAACCTTATTTGGAGGTGGCGTTTCGCTCGGTTACGTAAACTTTATTTTCTTAAAACAGCCACGGGGCTGCAGGACGAAAACCCTCCCTGCCCCGCCGACTCACTCCCCCAAGATATGAGTTCGGCGTTTAATTATGTCTGGCTGCGCTCTGCTGGCCCACAGAGAAACAAAGTATAATTCGAAATCCCTTCCCGATAAACAGAATATATCACAACTCAATTTCATCTCTGCTTCCTGACAAACGTACTCCCATTCTCTCCGAGCAATTCCATTCCCTTAACCATACCATTTATTTTGTGATATATAATTTATGCTGGGGATCCCAAGGACCCCCCCCCCCTCACCCCCCCCCCACCCCTCAGGGTTACGTTATATAGTATTATTTCTTCCAGTCGTGCTGTAGGATGTTAGCGGGCATGTCTGGCCCATGTTTACATTCGGTGTCATGAAGGCTCAGCAGTCACACTGTGCAAGGGTGGTGGGTGACTCAACCGAAGACGGCTGCACGCGGATGAATCTGTCCCCATCCCAATCCGTCCTCGCAAACACCTAAACTGTCCCTCCCCCATCCTCACGTGTATCACAACCGTCCCTACCCCATGCCCACGTTCACCAAAATTCAGCATATCCATACAGTACTTGCTTTTAAATTAGTTAATCATTAAATTACTCACTTGACGCTGCCACCAGTTGGTTGTGGGGTGAGAACACATAATTTAACAGAACAAAGGGACTTATAATTAATACAGCAGATAAACGAACATGCATATAAGGTCAATTTCATTACCGTTACCGCAGTGTTACCATACATTTTATTTCTGTCCTCACGGTAACACCGTAAAGATCATCCCCATTACCGTGGATTACCGCAGATATCTGCGGTATTATAGCTTTCCTCATTCTTATGCAGGCTAGGATACTATGCTGGTGATCAGCAGGGCATGGGTTCAGATCCCTCCATCGGCAGAATTGTCTTTCTGTTGGGCCCCTGAGTGGGACCCTTAACTCCGGAGTCTTATTCTCTCTGTCACCTTGGATAAAACTATCTGCCAAATTCATAATGACTTGTTCACAACCCCTAGGACGATGAAGGTTTTTTTTTTTCTACACCTGTTTTTGGCATACGGTCACAGGAGGGACATCAAGCACCGATAGAGCACCCAGACGAAAAAACGTGAAGAGTACATATCCCACCTGAAAATCCCTATCTACAATCCATCAGCCCTAAAGATACAGGGTCCCTTCTGCCATAGTGCAGAATCACAAGCTCTAAATGGATATTGTACTGGGTAGGTAGGGGGGGTGGGATAGGGATGGGGGGGCATCAGTTCGATGTGGAAGTGTAACATTTTGATACGATTAATCACCCAAATCTAGAGCCAGGGTTTGCAAAGGGCTCCCTATGCTCTTCCAGGTTGGAGGGACATGAATTAATCAATTGCCATGCAGATGTGACATTTGCATTCGCGGGCTTTCAGATGATCCGTAGGATTCCACGTCGTGCCTATGAATTTGCTTAGTGCATTTTACAGGTGGACAGCATGAACGTCTAAGCGCAGAGATCCCCCCCCCTTCCCGTCTCAGTGTGGATCTCGGATTTTCATGCATAAAAAATTAATAATCTTTTGTTGTACTGAAATCCTTTAAAGGATGTTCAGCGCAGGGCAACATGCACAAAGCGCAAATGGAATATTTTATCTTTCCTCTGAAATCCGCCGCCACTGAGAATATTGTGTAAAATCAAATACAGCGGTTTATGATCCTGTTACGCCGAGGCGCCCGCACCCGGACAGCGCTTATTAATTATCACAGTTCAAGTGTGTATCCGGGGATTTTGGTGTGAAATATCTACAGGCAGGAAATTCCTATTCACGACCGATCCAGGGAACAAATAACGACCACCATTGTGAAAGCAGGAAAGTGCTGACAGTGTAATCCGCCAGGCAGTCGAATGATAATTTAAAAGAAACGTCCAAAATCCTTTAACCCTCCGTTGTGAGAAAGAAAGAAAGAGAGGGAAAAAGAAAGAAAGAAAGAAAGAAAGAAAGAAAGAAAGAAAGAAAGAAAGAAAGAAAGAAAGAAAGAAAGAAAGAAAGAAAGAAAGAAAGTGCTTGTTCGAAGCACATCGTTAAATAATTTAGCTTCCCGCCTGATGCAGCACGATTACCACGTCTTAGTACTTCAGGGCTGGACGACTCAATTCCTGCCGCAAAACAAGTCAGATAGATGAGGCACGTCAAACAGAGCTGGGGTAGAAAAGGCGGCACGCCTCCGTAAACAAAGCTCCAGTCCTGCATACAGCCTTGGCTCCGCCATCGTGCACGCGACTCGCCTGCAGTGCCACTTTCGCGGTACTCGCGCGCGGTGGAGGCCACGTACGCACGTGGTGTAAAACGGTCCGATGTTTAACGTCGCGGTCGCGTCCTTAAATATCACAACCAAGTGCTTGAAATGTTAACCGCTATTCCGCTAATAAAACTGTCAGCATTTGAATGTCAGTCCCCTTGCCCT